>NC_054712.1:11285345-11357845 GCF_016097555.1 Gigantopelta aegis | reverse complement strand
CTATATTCATTTTTGCTATATACATTTTTACGAAAGAACAAGTGCACTTCCCATGTAAATATCTGACTGAAAATTATATCTAGTGAAAACAAGTGTTTTATTTATTACCATTATTTTAATAATGTAAAATCTGATGATTACTTCCAACCTAACCCAAAGAGACATGGGAATGTACAGAGCTAGGACCAGGGAAGATGATGTTACTTGCTGAAATGACATTATTTAGCAACCTGATGTTGCATACAAAATTTGTATGACACACCCAAACATTCACCAGGTGGGTAATAAATAGGGGATACTCCCCTCATGTCTTGTGATATATAGAGGATACTCCCCTAATGTCTTTTGATATATAGAGGATACTCCCCTCATGTCTTGTGATATATAGAGGATACTCCCCTAATGTCTTGTGATATATAGAGGATACTCCCCTCGTGTCTTGTGTTATATAGAGAATATTCCCCTAATGTCTTGTGATATATAGAGGATACTCCCCTCATGTCTTGTGATATATAGAGGATACTCCCCTCATGTCTTGTGATATATAGAGGATACTCCGCTCATGTCTTGTGATATATAGATGATATTCCCCTAATGTCTTGTGATATATAGAGGATATTCCCCTCATGTCTTGTGATATATAGAGGATACTCCCCTCATGTCTTGTGATATATAGAGGATACTCCCCTAATGTCTTGTGATATATAGAGGATACTCCCCTCATGTCTTGTGATATATAGATGATACTCCCCTAATGTCTTGTTGTATATAGAGGATATTCCCCTAATGTCTTGTGATATATAGAGGATACTCCCCTAATGTCTTGTGATATATAGAGGATACTCCCCTAATGTCTTGTGATATATAGAGGATACTCCCCTAATGTCTTGTTGTATATAGAGGATACTCCCCTAATGTCTTGTGATTATATAGAGGATACTCCCCTAATGTCTTGTGATATATAGAGGATACTCCCCTAATGTCTTGTGATATATAGAGGATACTCCCCTAATGTCTTGTTGTATATAGAGGATACTCCCCTAATGTCTTGTGATATATAGAGGATACTACCCTAATGTCTTGTTGTATATAGAGGATACTCCCCTAATGTCTTGTGATATATAGAGGATTCTCCCCTCATGTCTTGTGATATATAGAGGATTCTCCCCTAATGACTTGTGATATATAGAGGATACTCCCCTCATGTCTTGTGATATATAGAGGATACTCCGCTCATGTCTTGTGATATATAGATGATACTCCCCTAATGTCTTGTGATATATAGAGGATACTCCCCTCATGTCTTGTGATATATAGAGGATTCTCCCCTAATGTCTTGTGATATATAGAGGATACTCCCCTAATGTCTTGTGATATATCGAGGATTCTCCCCTCATGTCTTGTGATATATAGAGGATTCTCCCCTCATGTCTTGTGATATATAGAGGATACTCCCCTAATGTCTTGTGATATATAGAGGATACTCCCCTAATGTCTTGTGATATATAGAGGATTCTCCCCTCATGTCTTGTGATATATATAGAGGATACTCCTCTCGTGACTTGTGATATATGTACCATATTATCTATTAGGTACATTACATGAGGCACTGTGTCTAAGGCCTACATAAGGTGGGGATTGGCGAATGTGAAACATTTGATTAAACTTTATACATTAGGCAAGCAACAAGCACCACCTTATGGGCTGACTGAATAACCTGCCTATACATACACCCACTTTATATATCTTATAAAAGTTTAATAAACGTTTACTTAACACCACTTTAGAGCGCATTGATTTATTCATCATCAATTATTGGATGTCAAGCGTTTGGTAATTCTCTTATAGTCTTATAGAGCAAAACGTCATAGCTCACACATAGTGGAACATGGCATTTTTGAGACACAATTGCCCAAGTTTTCGATGAATATGACTAGTAAGTTCTGTGATGGGACAATCTGCCTAACTGATATTATTACAGAATTATTTACAGTAGTAAACCCTGTCCGTTGATAATTTCTATTGACATTTTACAGTTTACAGGTTATTTGTTGGAAGGAAGGAAATGTTTTATTTAACGATGCACTCAACTCATTTTATTTACAGTTATATGGCATCAGGGTTATTTGTTTGAGAATGTTTTGTGGTGACGTGTCATGATCCACTACATGTTAATAACACAAACAGGGAACATTTTGTTTTCAAAATATTGATTAGCGATTTTTCTAGTTAACTGAAAATTGATTAGCAACTACTGTTTAATGTTTTAAAATTGTGTAGGGATGTCTGAAACTTGCGTAGCGAATCGTGATGCGATACGGAACGAAATGTTCCATATGACAAGTACCTACATTTTCTCCATGGGTGTTCGATCGGATCCTGGTTGGAGTTTATGTATGTTTATAGTTCGAATGAGTCATAAATGTAATGCCCATACGATGTATTGTCGTATATATTGACTAAGGTTCGGCAATAGAAAGTAATCAAACACAGACCCCCGCTCACTAAAATTGACAATGGTAAAATGAAAAACAACATTTACACCACAAAACCTATTATGGTCGATTCCTAGAATGATAATCTTTCTACCTATACAATTTAATGTCACCTTAGAACAATTTTCATATCACATAGTTAGAAAGAAAGGAAAATTACCACTATGACCTCATTTGATACTCTTGGTCATTTTTGCTCAAACTTACTAGTGTCGGTAAGCATTTTTTTCTTTGGATTTTAACAAAGAAAAACTACTAAACCCCATTTTGTTCTGTAATACACATTGAAATATGTTTGGTTACATTTAGTAAATTCACTGGGCCTTTATTTTGTTTTGCAAGTCAGGCTGATGAAAGTGAAGCGCTTTATCTTAAATTATTTCGTTTGGCTATTCTATGCAAACAGAAGTACAGTGTCATGTCACACAATACAGAACGTGATGTCACTTAGTTTACACAATACAGAATGTGATGTCACTTAGTTTACACAATACAGAGCGTGATGTCACTTAGTTTACACAATACAGAATGTGATGCCACCAAAAAGACACAAGATGGCTGCCCCCAGTTAGCAGGAATAATCATGTTTTTTAAAATAATAATTATAAAATAATTCATTTTTAATTTGTTAAGCTGTCAGTATTTGTTGGTGGTATGAGCATGCATCTTTTCAGTACATACGGTTCATATTTGACCTGATTGCCCCTTTAAAACCATGTACAGGGATATTGTTATCCTATCCTATCCTAATAACCACTGATTAAACAGTGTACTGGTGGGACGTAGCGCAGTGGTAAAGCACTCGCTTGATGCACGGTCGGTTTGGGATCGATCCCCATCAGTGGGCCCATTGAGCTATTTCTCGTCCCAGCCAGTGCACCATGACTGGTATATCAAAGGCCATGGTATGTGCTGTCCTGTCTGAGGGATGGTGTATATAAAAGAACCCTTGCTGCTAATCAAAAAGAGTAGCCCACGAAGTGGCGACAGCGGGTTTCCCCTCTCAATATCTGTGTGGTCCGACCATATGTCCGACGCCACATAACCATAAATGAAGTATGTTGAGTGCGTCGTTAAATAAAACATTTCCTTCCTTCCTTCCTTTAAACAGTGTGTTGGGGTGTCTTTAAACATTACTCAAAATGTTGTCGAATAGCAGGAGATGACATTACATACATTTTGTAGGTTTTGATTTCCAGTAAAGGCTATAATTTCAATTTTATAAAAATATTTTTTAATTCTGAATTAAAATTTCTTTTTGGCTAAAACGAAAAAGAACCTATAGTCTGTCCCGTCATTCTGTGAAAATATTTTTTGTAAATAATTTCAGTTTGGTTTCACGTCAGAAAAAAGTACTATACTACAATACTATTTTTGTGTGTAACTTACAAATCAATTGGCTCAGAAATAAATAACTTGTAAATTTCATAATATGAAAAAAGGCGTTCCCTGTGTGATGGACTATAGAGTTAACTCTGTTGAATAGTCATGTTGTTTGTATGATTTTCTCTTGAATGATAATGTAATGTGTTTGATTTGCTGTATAGTGTACGTACTGAAAACTTTACAATAACATACATGTACATATATAAGGCATCCCTGTTTTTGGATAAGATGTTTTAAGACTCTGCATGCAGACATGTATAAGGCATCCCTGTTTTCGGATAGGATGTTTTAAGACTCTGCATGCAGACATGTATAAGGCATCCCTGTTTTCGGATAGGATGTTTTAAGACTCTGCATGCAGACATGTATAAGGCATCCCTGTTTTCGGATAGGATGTTTTAAGACTCTGCATGCAGACATGTATAAGGCATCCCTGTTTTCGGATAGGATGTTTTAAGACTCTGCATGCAGACATGTATAAGGCATCCCTGTTTTCGGATAGGATGTTTAAGACTCTGCATGCAGACATGTATAAGGCATCCCTGTTTTCGGATAGGATGTTTTAAGACTGCATGCAGACATGTATAAGGCATCCCTGTTTTCGGATAAGATGTTTTAAGACTCTGCATGCAGACATGTATAAGGCATCCCTGTTTTTGGATAGGATGTTTTAAGACAATGCATGCAGACATGTATAAGGCATCCCTGTTTTCGGATAGGATGTTTTAAGACTATGCATGCAGACATGTATACGGCATGCCTGTTTTCGGATAAGATGTTTTAAGACTCTGCATGCAGTGCTTATGTAAAAGATGGAGTAAAAATAACACTCTTTATTCATTATTGGGAATACAGATTACCCAGTAAAATAGATTTAAACTGTACAGCTCCCAGTTGATAACTTTATTATGAAGTTAACCTTTAATAGATGCTGACTAGACTGTGCTTTGGCGGTGTTAAACATTCTGGGGCCCCAGTGTTTCTGCCAGAGAGAAACTTTTGGGTATGGCGCTATACAATTGAATGCAACCACAGTCAACAGGTGGTAAGGGGGGGGTCTCCCCCATAAAGAAAATGGGTTAAGTTTAGACTTAGGGTTAAGAAAATTATACAGTAATGATAAGAGTAATTAATTTTGTCAAAAAGTTAACTTAAAAAAATAACATCTGCCAAAATATTTGGGTATGGCACCATACCCATTTTACCCTCTGGCAGAAGCCCTGTCTAAGGGCTGAATTTACAAAGTCTGTTTATGTCTTACACACATGTAACTACCGGGTATTTAAATTTACAATGCTTAAACACCTGCATTTAAAAAAAAAACCCCAGCCTTCATAAATTTGGCCCCATATTTCTTTCCTAATAGCTGCTGATCACAATATGTATGGTATATGTGTTGTCAAAAATATGATTTTCTTTCCCATTGAAGGTTTGGTCGTTACTTGGCACTGTTCCGAGATGACATATTCGATTCAGAGCCGGAAGAAGAAAAGAATCAGACTCATGGAGGTCGCAGATTCCGCAGGTTTAACTTTGCGACAATCGCAACCGTAGTTAAACTTAGCCCAGCCAAGAAAACCTTGGTTAGTTTTACAGCCTTCTCACTGTTCTTGAATGTCTGTGGGGGGGACGCAGCCCAGTGGTGAAGTGCTTGCTCGATGCGCAGTCAGTCTGGGATCGATCCCTGTCAGTGGGTCCATTGGACTATTTCTTGTTCCAGCCAGTGCACCATGACTGGTATATCAAATGCCGTGGTATGTAATACCCTGTCTGTGGGATGGTGAATATAAAATATCCCTTGCTGCTAATCGAAAAGAAGGAAGGAAATGTTTGATTTAATGACGCACTCAACACATTTTACTTACGGTTATATGGCATCGAACTTATGGTTGAGGACCACATAGATATTGAGAGAGGAAACCCGTTGTCGCCACTTCATGGGCTACTCTTTTCGATTAGCAGCAAGGGATCTTTTATATGCACCATCCCACAGACAGGATAGTACATACCACGGTCTTTCTTACACCAGTTGTGGAGCACTGGCTGTAACAAGAAATAGCTCAATGGGCCCGCTGACGGGGGTCGATCCTAGATCAATTGCGTATCAGGTGAGTGCTGTACCATTGAGCTACGTCCCGTCCCTAATCAAAAAGAGTGCATAGCCCATGAAGTGACGACAGTGGGTTAATTTCCTCTCTCAATATCTATGTGGTCCTTAACCATATATATCTGACACCATATAACCATAAATAACATGTGTTGCTTGCTTCATAAAATAATTTTTTTTTTTAATTTTTTTTTTTTTAATGTCTAAAAGTTACAGTATGTGAACTTGTTGAACATACGTACTGGGTTTTTACGGGTATGTTTTAGAAAACAATCCTACAGAATAGCCTGTATGTGTGACAGATCAGAAAACTTCAGCCGGTTCAGCAAAACTATGCGCATCTTTGTTTTAGAGTCTAGAATCCAATCTCTATTGATCCGACACCATATAACCGTAAATAAAATGTGTTGAGTGTGTTGTTAAATAAAACATTTCCTTCCTTCCAGTCTCTATTGACATCACACCCAAACAATTTGCATGGTGTTGCCATGATGCTAAAGTCTCAGACTATTAGTCTTGAGTCTAGACTCTTAAAGGTTTACAAACATGTGGCCAGAGAAGATTTAAAATGTCTGGTTTGGTAACACAATTAAAATGTTTGTTTTGTTTAACAACACCACTAGAGCACACTGGTTTATTAATCATTGGCTATTAGATGTCAAACATTTGGTAATTTTTTTTTAGAAAACCTGCTACTTTTATCCATTAACAACAATTTAAGGGATCTTTTATATGTACTTTCCCACAGACAGGACAGCACATGCCACGACCTTTGGTATACCAGTCATGGTTCACTGGTTGTGGGGGGTGGGTTGGAAGCAATCAGAGAATTAGTCAACTGAAGGGGTTTGATCCTACGATGCAAGCACCATAAGCAAGTGCTCTACCAACTGAGCTAGATTTCTTGCCCTTGTTCAAAGAAAAGGAAGGAAGTGTTATTATTTAACGACGCACTCAACACGTTATTTACGGTTATATGGCGTCGGACATATGCTTAAGGACCACACGGATATTGAGAGAGGAAACCAGCTGTCCCAACTTCATGGGCTACTCTTTTCAATTAGCAGCAAGAGATCTTTTATATGCACCATCCCACAGACAGGATAGCACATACCACAACCTTTGATATACCAGTCGAGGTGCACTGGCTGGAGCGAGAAATAGCCCAATGGGCCCACTGACGGGGATTGATCCCAGACTGACCGCGCATCAAGCGAACGGTTTGTTCAGAGAGAATGCTGGATTATTTTATTAATACACTCAGAAATAAAGGGGGTAGGCTCGCCTGATGCAGTCGGTCTGGGATCAATCCTTGTCGATGGGCCCATTGAGCTATATCTCGTTCGGCCAGTACACCACGACTAGTATATCAAAGGTTGTGGTATGTGTTATCCTGTCTGTGGTAGTAACTATAAAGATCCATTGCTGTTAATGTAAAAATTTAGTGGGTTTTCCCTCTAAGACTATATGTCAGAATTACCAAATGTTTGACATCCAATAGCCAATGATGAATAAATCCATGTGCTCTAGTGGTGTCGTTAAACAAAACAAACTTGAACTTTTTGTACCTTCAAAGGAAGTATCAGGCAAGGTTTGTGGACTGGTATTCATATTTAATGATATTTAATGCATATTATTGCTTATATCAACAAGTATATTGGTATATATTTAGGTCTCACGACACAGTTCACTTCACGGTGCACTATATACATGTCCATGTAGTTCCTTATTGTGACATACAGTCAAACCCCTCTAAACTGGACACCCCGGGACCAAGACAAATGTCTGGTTTTAAGAGGGATCTGGTTTAAGAGGTTAAATTCTGTCCTGGTTTTTAAAAAGGTACTCTGTGAAACATCCGGTTTTGAGGGAATTCCGGTTTACAGAGGGTCCGGTCTTGAGAGGTTTCGCTGTATGTTGTTAGTTCATATGTTCATTTCTAGTATTTGGTGAAGGATTAAAACAATTTGTATTTTTCAATGTTAAGCCCTCTGGCTGCATTTTACCCATGATATTTTGTAATATTGTGCATTGACTTTTTGGGTGTAGATTCGAAACGTAATGTTGTGTATCTAAAAAACAATCGATTGTTCTTTATGGTAACATAGTATATTAGACATTTAAAAGTTGTTGAATCAAAATGTTATAAGTGGAATATGATTAACATGTGAAATGTGTACACTAGCAGTCATACTGAGAAAGATGCATTCTTCTTAACGCACATGGAAAAATCACTCATTGGTCGACTTTTTTCTGTGCACAGAACGTATTTGCGTGGAAATGCTTACATGAAAAATGCACTAAACAGGGGTCGAAATACTGCAGTGCTGCAACTTTATACTTTTTTGAAAAGTATTATACTCTTTTCTGGGAAATATACTACTTTTTATACTTTTTTAATACTTTTGTCACATGAAAATACTTTTTTAATACTTTTTTTCTGCTAAATATAACTTAAGAAAATCCAATTTCAAATTTGACCATGGTAAGATTTATCCTTTGCTAGTCTTTATTTTTCAGGAGTGGTTTGTTCTTTGTTGAGTGGAGTGTTTGTAGAGCTCTCTGATCCTGCTGCTCTCAGTGACCAAGTGATAGGGTACTGAAATATGCAGAACAGAGTGTTCAACAATCACAAATCCTCACAACATGATGCACACCATTCCTTGAGGTTGGCCATAAGCAGCAAACATTAGTAGGACAAACGTAACGAATGTCATATGGTTACCTATCGTGGTCAGTTGATGAAAAATTATACTTTTTTAATACTTTTTTATAAGACCATTTTGATACTTTTTTTTGAAAATGCAGAATGGCAGCAGTATTACTGCCATCACAACCATTTTTTACTTGTCAACATTGCCATGGGCCGGGATTTGTTTTTTAACCTGTAATCTTGTAGAACCGGCAATTATTTTATGTTTCTCTTTACACATGTCATTAGTTTGAAGGAAGGAAATGTTTGTATTTAACAACGCACTCAACACATTTTATTTATGATTATATGGCATCAGACATATGGTTAAGGACCACACAGATATTGAGGGAGGAAACCCACTGTTGCCACTTCATGGGCTACTCTTTTTGATTAGTAGCAAAGGATCTTTTATATGCACCATCCCATAGACAGGCTAGCACATATCACAGCCTTTGTTATACCAGTTGCATACCGACCGTGCATCAAGCGAGCGCTGTACCACTGGGCTATGTCTCGCCCAGTCATTAATCTTAGTCAATCATGTTTGGTCCGGCAGGTCTTGATTCGGGCCAGCACAATTTGTAGTTTACCAGACCGAATATCCGACAGGAATTTAAACCAGTTTCAACCCCTGCTAAGTATTTACATGTAGAAGCACCTGTTGTGGTTGGAGAGACAAGGACTGGGATGTGGAGGTGGACAGCGAAAGAAGTTGATAGGAGGAGCTGCCAGATCAGGAAAAAATGAGATGGAATTTAAAGGAGAGAAAGGAAAAGGGGGCAGTGGTATATATATATATATATATATATATATATATATGTATAAAAATAAAAATATATATCGTGATTTCATGCATATAGCCCGCTGCACCGGATAAGCCACATTAGGTAATAAATGGTTATTGTGCAAAAAAGATTATCAGATTGCAGTTATTACTGATATTCGTGTGTAGCTTGCATTGTTATTTTGCTTTTTAGTATTAGCTTACATTGGCAAATTAGTGCAGTTTACTGCAGTTTACGTGTTCGTCAATATAAACAATTCAATTAAATGTTGACATACCATGTTTTTGTTTTTTAATTTGTCTCAACACTGCATTTGGCAATAAATGATTACTGAGTAAAAAAACAAAGATCATATAACCCGCAGGGGGCAGTTTTCAATGTTTTAAAGCATATAGCCCATGGGCTATAAATTTGAAATTACGGTATATAAAACAAATTAATAATAATAATTTTAAAAAATGATGTGCATTGTTGGTTGAAATTGTGACAGGAAATGCACACGGTAAGGGGGTCTTTGTGTTTTGTTTGCCGTGTATTACTCAATGAAATATTGCTTTCCTTCTCTTTCTTTTTCGTTGTATAGCTGTATCGATGGAATCAAGCTGTTGGTCTGTTTCTTGCCTTTATTCACTGCTTGAGTCGAAGTGAAGAAACACGGATCTTTAAGATGTACCTCAAACAGTTACCACTGTCGCTAGAGGATGGACTGGAATTACAGAGTAAGGATTTGTAACTTTTTTTATCATTCATTAAAGGGACATTCCTGAGTTTACTACAATTTTTTAAGATATTATCGACTAACAGAGATTTTTTAATGATTGTAATTACATATCAAATATATTTTTCTGCATAAAATATTAGTGGCTGTATATTAAACATGTTTCTGATCGCTCTAATATTTGTACTAGGTTAAATTTCATTTTATTTCCTAAAATATGTTTTTTTCGTACGTACAAAATTATTTGAAGACAAAATCCAGTTTGGGCTTCTTACAAATATTAAGACAACCAGAAACACATTGAATATACAGAAACTGATATTCTAAACAAGAAAATATATTTAATATGTAAGTTTAATCGTAGAAATATTTTATCAGTCGGAAACATCTTACAATTTCGCAAACTCAGGAATGTCCCTTTAAAGGCTTTTATAGAAGATATCACTGGCACTATAACTTGCGATATCTCCTGCGATATCTCCTGCAGAGATATCGCTTCTTTGGTTACGTCACTGTGTATGTTTCAGTGCTAAACCTATCATTAGTGATGTCATACCATTGTTGTTCTGCTAGTTAACAAGTCTACTGCTGCCAAATATACAACTGTCGCAAATGAAAAGAATGATAATGAATGATTAAAAGAATACCCCCCACTCGTGTCTTATGATATCATAATTTATCAGCACTCGTTGATAAAAGTATAAAAATCCTCGGCAAGCCTCAGATTTCATACTTTTATCAATGAATGCTAAATTATGATATCACAAGACATTTGTGGAGTATTCTCTATATACAGTAAAACCCTGTTAAACCGGACATGCATGGGACTAGAAAAAATTAAATCTGGTTTTCAGAAAAGTTATGTCCTGTACTGATATATAAAACATCCAATTTTGATGGAAACGTTATTCCATGCCGTTACAGAATTTATAATTTCTTCGTTTCTTATACAGAATTTATCGTTTCTTATACAGAATTTATCGTTTCTTATACAGAATTTATCATTTCTTATACAGTGAAACCCATGTAAACCAAAGTCCAGTTTTAAGTAGTATCATTTTCAGAAAAGTTATGTCCTTTTTATGGAAGGGTTATTCCATACCTAAGAAGTCTTTTGTTTTGTTTAACAACACTACTAGAGCACATTGATTTGTTAATCATCGGCTGTTGGATGTCAGACATTTGGTAATTTTGACATATAGTCTTGAAGAGGAAACCCGCTTCATTTTCCATTAGTAGCAAGAGATCATTTACATGTATATGCACAATCCCACAGACAGGATAGCACATACCACAGCCTTTGATATACCAGTTGTGGTGCACTAGCTGGAGCGAGAAATAGCCCAATGGGTCCACCAACGGGGATCGATCCTAGACTGACCGTGCATCAGGCAGGCACTCTACCACTGGGCATTCCATAATTTATCATTTCTTATACAGTAAAACCCCTCTAAACCGGACATCCATGGGACCAAGTAATTAGTCCGGTTTTAAGGAGTATCTTTTTTAGTGAGGTTATGTTCTGTACTGATATTTAAAAAGGACTCCAATTTTGATGGAAGGGTTATTCAATGCCATTACAAATAACTCCAACGCCATAGTTTAAAATGTGCTGTGGTGTCATGAAACAAACCTTCCTTTCTTTTTCATTTTCAAATAGCCGTAGTTTAAAATGTGCTGAGGTGTCTTTAAACAAACATTCCTTTCTTTTCCTTTTTCAAATAGCCGTAGTTTAAAATGTGCTGAGGTGTCTTTAAACAAACATTCCTTTCTTTTCCTTTTTCAAACAGCCATATTTTAAAGTGATTTGGTGTCATTAAACAAACATTCCTTTCTTTTCCTTTTCAAATGGCGGTATTTTAAAATGTGCTGAGGTGTCATTAAACAAACATTCCTTTCTTTTTCAAACAGCCGTAGTTTAAAATGTGCTGAGGTGTCATTAAACAAACCTTCCTTTCTTTTTCAAACAGCCGTAGTTTAAAATGTGCTGAGGTGTCATTAAACAAACGTTCCTTTCTTTTCCTTTTTCAAATAGCCGTAGTTTAAAATGTGCTGAGGTGTCATTAAACAAACATTCCTTTCTTTTTCAAACAGCCGTAGTTTAAAATGTGCTGAGGTGTCATTAAACAAACCTTCCTTTCTTTTTCAAACAGCCGTAGTTTAAAATGTGCTGAGGTGTCTTTAAACAAACATTCCTTTCTTTTCCTTTTTCAAATAGCCGTAGTTTAAAATGTGCTGAGGTGTCTTTAAACAAACATTCCTTTCTTTTCCTTTTTCAAACAGCCATATTTTAAAGTGATTTGGTGTCATTAAACAAACATTCCTTTCTTTTCCTTTTCAAATGGCGGTATTTTAAAATGTGCTGAGGTGTCATTAAACAAACATTCCTTTCTTTTTCAAACAGCCGTAGTTTAAAATGTGCTGAGGTGTCATTAAACAAACCTTCCTTTCTTTTTCAAACAGCCGTAGTTTAAAATGTGCTGAGGTGTCATTAAACAAACGTTCCTTTCTTTTCCTTTTTCAAATAGCCGTAGTTTAAAATGTGCTGAGGTGTCATTAAACAAACATTCCTTTCTTTTTCAAACAGCCGTAGTTTAAAATGTGCTGAGGTGTCATTAAACAAACCTTCCTTTCTTTTTCAAACAGCTGTAGTTTAAAATGTGCTGAGGTGTCATTAAACAAACATTCCTTTCTTTTCCTTTTTCAAATAGCCGTATTTTAAAATATGCTAAGGTGTCATAAAACAAATCTTCCTTCATTTATTTTTTTTGTAGAAGTGTGGTCGAAAAATGTATGCATGAATACTAGTGCAGTGTCATTATTGAGCTCCAAGGAAGAGGACGGGGTGCCAAAAGACAACTCCGAGGATGGGGTGCCGAAAGACAACTCTGTCATCAGCGAAGATTCGGAAGAAAAAGACTCAGATAAAGCCCCGTCCTTGCTGAATGACTCTGAGGCGGGAAGCAAGAAGGAAGACATGGACACCAGAGACCTACCTGTAATGTCTGAACGTAAATCATCTGGAGTGAAGCAAATACATGGCCAGGAGGAGAGACAACACCTGCAGGAGACCGGTGGAACCCTCAGCCCGGGATCCAGACTGCCAGTGAAGGCCAAGTCACAGCACAGGTTGAAAGATTCGCCTTCCAGTTGCATTCATCAAGACTCGGCGTATAAAGATAAGCACATGGGAAACATCTACATCAGAAAACTGCCACGTGATCTGCACTTTTGGCTGGAAATGAATAAGTATGTGGTTTTTTAATATAAATTTGTACATATGTTGCAGTATTGAATGGAAGTAAATAAGTACAGTCGAACTTGGTCTAACGGCCACCTCTATATAACGGCCATCTGCCCATAACAGCCACCCTGAAATCCCCCAACACATTTCTTTCTTTATTTGACATCTATAGAATGGCCACCTGTTCAACGTGGCCAGCTGCCTCTATTTGTCAGCAAAAATAAGGTCAGAACCTGAATTAGTGGCCAAAATATTATTTAAAAAAAAAAATCGAATTCTTCCCACCACATATGATCATACAGCGATTTACTTCCCAGTAAAAATAGTGAAATATGTCAGGGTCTCGGTTGAATATTTTGTGACCTCTATATAAAGGCCACCTGTCCATAACGGCCACTTTCTTTTGGTCCCTTGCGTGGTTGTTATATGCAAGTTCGACTGTATATGGGTTTTTTTTTATAAATAAGTATATATGTTGCACTGTTGGATGGAAATAAACAGACCTGTCAACCCTCCCGGATTCCGCGGGAGTCTCCCGATATTTGATCAAATCTCCTTTCTCCTGTGTAAATAAGTATGTGTTTTTTTCTATATAAATCTGTACATATGTTGCAGTGATGGATGGAAGTAAATAAGTATGTTTTTTTATTATATAAATCTGTACATATGTTGCAGTGTTACATGGAAGTAAATACGTATGTGGTTTTTTATATAAATCTGTACATATGTTGCAGTGTTGCATGTCAGTAAATAAGTATGTTTTTTTTAAATATAAATCTGTATGTATGTTGCAGTGTTACATGGAAGTAAATAAGTATGTGGTTTTTTATATAAATCTGTACATATGTTGCAGTGTTGCATGTCAGTAAATAGTGTGTGTTTTTTTTATATAAATCTGTACGTATGTTGCAGTGTTACATGGAAGTAAATAAGTATGTGGTTTTTTAATATAAATCTGTACATATGTTGCAGTGTTACATGGAAGTAAATAAGTATATGGTTTTTTGATATAAATCTGTACATATGTTGCAGTGTTGGATGGAAGTAAATAAGTATGTGTTTTTTTTAATATAAATCTGTACATATGTTGCAGTGTTACATGGAAGTAAATAAGTATGTTTTTTTTTTATATAAATCTGTACATATGTTGCAGTGTTGGATGGAAGTAACTAAGTATGTTTTTTTTATATAAATCTGTACATATGTTGCAGTGTTATATGGAAGTAAATAAGTATGTTTTTTTAATATAAATCTGTACATATGTTGCAATTTTGGCTGGAAATGAATAAGTATGTGGTTTGCGAATATAAATCTGTATATGTTTTGCAATATTAGATGAAAGTAAATAAGTACAGTTGAATTCCATTTTGCTTGAACCCTGCCCTGTAATGGTTCCCTTGTTTTTTCTTTTTCAGGTACAAACGTATGGTGGATAGTTTGAAGTACTTGGAGGAGATTACACAAGTAGATTCAAAGACACTAGTGAAAAAAGCACGGGTTATCATTAAATACTTCTTTGCCTCGGATGGTGGTCAAAGAGTCCGGGTATAGTAACCCTTAATCGGTTTTGGTTTTTCTATTGTTGTTGTTTTAAGCAATAATTGTGAAGGTTTTGCATAGATCGATCAACAGGCAATGACTACATGTACATGTTAAGACCTCTCCCTAAAGAGACCTTTATACAAAACATGGCTGATACTCTATGAAAGACATGTACATTCAGGCAGACAGAGACCGATAAACACAGAGACAGAAAAAGACAGAGAGAGAGAGAGAGTGAGAGAGAGAGAGAAAGACAGAGAGAGAGACAGAGAGAGAGAGAGAGAGAGAGACAGAAAAGAGAGACAGAGACAGAGAGAGAGACACACACAGAGAGATACAGAGAGAGAGAGACACACACACACAGAGAGAGAGAGGGAGAGGGAGAGAGAGAGAGAAAGAGAGAGAGAGAAGACAGAGACAGACAGACAGATGCAGAGACAGACAGACAGATGCAGACAGACAGACAAACACGGAGATGGAGAGACAAACAGAGACAGAGGCAGACAAACACAGAGACAGACATACAGAGACATACAAACACAGAAACAGAGAGACAGACAGAGACAGAGAAATATACAAACATAAACACAGAGGCAGACAAACACAGATACAAGAGAGACAGACATATATACAGACAGAGAGACACAAAGAAAGAGAAACAGACAGACAGAGAGACAGACAGACAAATACAGAGGCAGGGAGACAGAGACACCGAATTACCGGTTCACAAAACCATAGATCAGTACAGTATGATATTAAATGGAATCACACTTGACATAACGTTATCCAATCGGAAGTCATGTAGGATGTGTATATATGGTAATAATAATATTCAGTGGGTCATCCATAAAATAAGAAGAGTGTATAGGGGAAGAGGGAGATGTGCTGACAATGCTCACCATTAGCCCACATATTTATTTCTGTGCTGGAGTGTCATTAAAACATTCATTCATTTTCATGTTGCTGCCATGAATTTGATGAAGTCACTAGGGTGGGGCATAGCCCAATTGTTAAGCACTAGCCTAATGCATGGTCAGTCTGGGATCAATCCCTGTCGGGTCCACTGCACAACAACTAGTACATGTATATCAAAGGCTGTGGTATGTGCTGTCCTGTCTGTATGGTATATATAAAAGATCCCTTGCTACTAATGTCAAAATTACCAAATGTTTGACATCCAGTGGTATGTACTATCCTGTCTGTGGGATGGTGCATATAAAAGATCCCTTGCTGCTAATCGAAAAGAGTAGCCCATGAAGTGGCAACAGCAGGTTTCCTCTCTCAATATATGATTATGCTCGTTCCAGCCAGTGCTCCAGAACTGGTGTAACAAAGGCTGTGGTATGTACTATCTTGTCTGTGGAATGGTGCATATAAAAGATCCCTTTTACTGCTAATCGAAAAGAGTAGCCCATGAAGTGGTGACAGGGGGTTTCCTCTATCAATATATGATTATGCTCGTTCCAGCCAGTGCTCCACAGTGCATATAAAAGATCCCTTGCTGCTAATCAAAAAAAGAAGCCCATGAAGTGGCAACAGCGGGTTTCCTCTCTCCATATCTGTGTGGTCCTTAACCATATGTCCGACGCCATATATCCGTAAATAAAATGTGTTGAGTGCATCGTTAAATAAAACATTTCCTTCCTTCTTCTCTCAATATCTGTGTGGTCCTTAACCATATGTCCGACGCCATATATCCGTAAATAAAATGTGTTGAGTGCGTCGTTAAATAAAACATTTCCTTCCTTCTTCTCTCAATATCTGTGTGGTCCTTAACCATATGTCCGACGCCATATATCCGTAAATAAAATGTGTTGAGTGCGTCGTTAAATAAAACATTCCTTTCTTCCTTCCTATGATTATATGTATGGGCGGGACGTAGCCCAGTGGTAAAGTGCTTACCTGATGCGCGGTCAGTGTGGGATTGATCCCTGTCAGTGGGCCCATTGGGTCTGTGGGATGGTTCATATAAAAGATCCCTTGCTACTAATGGAAAACATGTGGCAGGTTTCCTCTATGTGACTATATGTTAGAATTATCAAATGTTTGATATCCAAAAGCCGATGATTAATAAATGTGCTCTAGTGTTGTCATTAAATAAAACAATCTTTATCTTTTCATATGATTATAATAATAATAAATACTATATACTATATACTATACTTTTTTTCAATTATTATTATTATTTGTTAAATCTTATATTCATTTTGTAGTTGTGAAATTTTGTCAAAAATTTTAAACTAATGTTTTATATTGTGAAATCAATTATTTTGGACATATAAAATCATTATTATTCTTATGATGATCATCATCATAACATCATCTTAGCATTGGCATCTCTCTTGATGCTAGTATAACAGCGCAAATCTGAAACATTTAAATCCAAATTTAATATCGTTTGTTTAAAATGTTTAAATAAACCTGTTATTATTTCAAGAAATTATGGGTGTAAAATGTATGCAATCTAAGACCCTTTTGACAATGCTCAACAAGCTTCGTGGCAATACCGTTTATTTTGCACGAGTGAATTGATGTTATCAATTCACCTATGCAATATAAACGGTATTGCCGAGTAGCGATTATCAATCTTGATAATTTTATGGAAGATTTTCAAATGATACAGTAACTGTTATTGAAAACAAGCTGTGACATATGTGTTGCTGATGGACTTAAGTTAGTTGTTGACATGACTGTCACCATGGAAACTAAGACGTCAAAGCACTGATTATGACGTCAAAATGTATATATGGGAAGAAATGTGTTTTTGTCTTTCCCCACTTGGTTAATAAAATTGTATCCAATATACTTTTCAGCATGGAAGATAGATGAATACAATGTGCCTGGGAAGAAAAAAGTGTTCATGGGGGATAGGGCGGGAGGAACTAAAAAAAAAAAACAATCTTAATTTTGTGCATACATGTATTTATCCTATAACTTACCCATGATATCCATGTCATAAACCCATGTAATAATGGTATGCAAATTTGCAAGGTCTCTAGGTAATGTGTTGCTGGTGATGGGTCATTTGCTTACAAGCCAACAAAACCCGTGTACCTGAGCGTAACGTTTTCAAAGATTTGTTTAAAATGCGTGATTTCAAACTAATCTGTGCTAATCGTTATGACGTCATATTATCAATGGTGGCGACTTTAGTTATGTGATTTACTAAAAAAAATAATTAAAATGTTATACATAGAGAATTCACTACTCGTGTTTTTTAATATGTAAAATATCAACCTCGGCAGAGCCTCGACAAATACCGATTAACATAGACTCGGTTGATATTTTCCATATTCAGAAATACTCGTGACGAATCCTCTATGTATGTTATGGATGGCCCCTAACATGAATCTCATTTTGAACCTTTTAACAGGTAAATGTTCCAGATGAGATGGTGAATAGCATTGTGAAGAAAGCCAAATCTGGCCAGATTGATTTTGATATCTTCCATGAGCCATATATTAAAATGTTGCCGATACTGTTTCGTTTCTGGAAAAGGTAAATAAAACTCTAAATCCAACCGTACCTAGCATGGGGGACAAAGAACAGAGTAGAGTGGGTGGGTGAATTGCACCAAATAAAGGTATGAAGAAGTGCCCTTTCAAGTGAAAAGTGTCCTTTTAGTTCAAAAGTATTCTTTTTTTACCAACTTTTTCCACTGTTCATCTGTCCGTCTGTCCATTCATCCATTTTTTAACTTTTCCTTTGAAAACTGTCTTTTCCAATGAAAAGAGCATATTATCATCTAATGACATGTGCTATATGTTTTTTCTATGCTTACTCTGAATCTGTCCAACTACAGTAAAACCCAACATCACCGGAACCCCTCTAAACTGGAATCCCCTCAAAACCGGACGTTTTCCACAATCCCGGATTATCTGTCTGTGAACACGTAATATTCACAAGCTCGGGTTCGCTGTTATCAGTGTAATCACCGTTACATGCCGCTAAGTAGGCAACATGGCAATAAACAATTCATCGCCAGCTTTGATATTTAATTAACACATGCATTGTGTTGTAATTTTGGTTGAGAGAGATTAAGTTTGGGTTTGGGTTTGGGTTAGGTGTTTTTATTAAGTTATGAATGTGATTTACGGTCTATATGTTCCTTCACAAATGTGTCTCATGATTTGCTTCAAAGATCGACAAAAATAACAATGAATTTAATTCACTGGCTTCCTATTGTGTAAGTTTAAAAATGTTTATTTAGCGAAATAAAGAGTAAGCAAAAGTGACGTTGGCTTTGCTTTTATTTTCATATCGATTTTCAACATGACGGATGTCCAGCTAAACGTCGCCATGTTGAACTATCACTTGATAATAAACTTAAAATAATTAAAAGTTTCGAAAGTATACCTAAACCAATGTTAACATCTTTGAGTGAAAAGTGTAGTAATTATTTTTCTAAATGCCACAAAAATGCTGAATTTTTTCAACAATTTATTGTTGTTTTTAAACACTTTATCACTTTCCCTATTTTAATGGAGAATGGAAGGTAGTTACGTAAACGCAGACCCCTGAAAACCAAACATTTTACTTGGTCCCAAGGGTGTCTGGTTTAGAGGGGTTTCACTGTAGTACATGTAGCTTGAATCTGTCCAACTTGTGGCGAGACATAGTCCAAGGGTGTCTGGTTTAGAGGGGTTTCACTGTAGTACATGTAGCTTGAATCTGTCCAACTTGTGGCGAGACATAGTCCAAGGGTGTCTGGTTTAGAGGGGTTTCACTGTAGTACATGTAGCTTGAATCTGTCCAACTTGTGGCGAGACATAGTCCAAGGGTGTCTGGTTTAGAGGGGTTTCACTGTAGTACATGTAGCTTGAATCTGTCCAACTTGTGGCGAGACATAGTCCAAGGGTGTCTGGTTTAGAGGGGTTTCACTGTAGTACATGTAGCTTGAATCTGTCCAACTTGTGGCGAGACATAGTCCAAGGGTGTCTGGTTTAGAGGGGTTTCACTGTAGTACATGTAGCTTGAATCTGTCCAACTTGTGGCGAGACATAGTCCAAGGGTGTCTGGTTTAGAGGGGTTTCACTGTAGTACATGTAGCTTGAATCTGTCCAACTTGTGGTGAGACATAGTCCAAGGGTGTCTGGTTTAGAGGGGTTTCACTGTAGTACATGTAGCTTGAATCTGTCCAACTTGTGGCGAGACATAGTCCAAGGGTGTCTGGTTTAGAGGGGTTTCACTGTAGTACATGTAGCTTGAATCTGTCCAACTTGTGGTGAGACATAGTCCAAGGGTGTCTGGTTTAGAGGGGTTTCACTGTAGTACATGTAGCTTGAATCTGTCCAACTTGTGGCGAGACATAGTCCAAGGGTGTCTGGTTTAGAGGGGTTTCACTGTAGTACATGTAGCTTGAATCTGTCCAACTTGTGGCGAGACATAGTCCAAGGGTGTCTGGTTTAGAGGGGTTTCACTGTAGTACATGTAGCTTGAATCTGTCCAACTTGTGGCGAGACATAGTCCAAGGGTGTCTGGTTTAGAGGGGTTTCACTGTAGTACATGTAGCTTGAATCTGTCCAACTTGTGGCGAGACATAGTCCAAGGGTGTCTGGTTTAGAGGGGTTTCACTGTAGTACATGTAGCTTGAATCTGTCCAACTTGTGGCGAGACATAGTCCAATGGTAAAACATTCGCCTGATGTGTGGTTGGTCTAGGACCGATCCCTATTGGGCAATTTTTCATTCCAGCCAGTGCACCACAACTGGTAAATCCAAGGCTGTGTTTTGTGCTATTCTGTCTGTGAGATGGTGCATAGAAAAATCTATCCCTTGCTACTAATGGAAACATGTAGCAGGTTTCCTCTCTTAGACTATATGTCAAAATTACCAAATGTTTGACATCCAATCGCCAATAATTAATAAATGTGCCCTAGTGGTGTTGATAAAGAAAACAAACTTTTAACTGTCCAACTGCTACACGAACTCTGAATCTATACAGCTAGTAAACCTCTCTGGATATGTCAGACCGGTAGACCCCTCTGAATCTGTCAAGACCGGTAGACCCCTCTGAATCTGTCAAGACCGGTAGACCCCTCTGAATCTATACAGCTAGTAAACCTCTCTGAATTGACTTCATCAGTAACACCTTCTGGATCTGTCAGACCTGTAGACCCCTCTGAATCTGTCAGACCGGTAGACCCCTCTGAATCTGTCAGACCGGTAGACCCCTCTGAATCTGTCAGACTGGTAGACCCCTCTGAATCTATCAGACTGGTAAACCCCTCTGAATTTGCATGACTAGCTAATATTAATGCATCCCTCTGAATCTGCCCAACTATAGTGCATGTGAATCTTGTTCATGCAGATTCCAAAATGAATGGCCAGAGGGCATCACAGGTGATGAATATTATAAGTTGATGAAGATGAACAAAAACAAAGCATGGAAGCAAGCCAAACACGAGAGTTCAGAGGGTTCCGGAGTTGAAAAAGGAGGACCAGTAGCTTCTAGACACAGGAAGACAAGTTTACGTTTTCATTCTCCTATTGTAGGTTAGTCGTGGTTTTGGTGTGGTCTTGTATAGTGTAGAGGTCTGCAGAGCCCTGTTCGACGAAACAATCTTAGCGGTCAGATCACCTTAAGTGCATAACAACTTTACACCATTCTACACACCTCACCACTCTGCATAATAACACCACACCTCACCTGTAGCATACCACCACTTTACACACCAACCCACTGTATCATACCATCAATTTCCACATCATACCATCTGTATCATAATACCACACCTCACCACTCTGCATCATACCACCACTTTACACACCTCACCACTCTGCATCATACCACCACTTTACACACCTCACCACTCTGCATCATACCACCACTTTACACACCTCACCACTCTGTATTATACCACCACTATACACACCACACCATCTGCATCATAACACCATACCTCACCACTGTATCATAACACCACACCTCACCACTCTATCATACCACACCACTGTATCGTACCATCAATTTACACACCACACCATCTGCATCATAACACCACACCTCACCACTCTGTATCATACCACCACTTTACTCACCACACCACTGTATCATACCACCATTTTACACACCACATCGTCTGCATCATAATGGCACACCACTCTGTATCACAATATCACACATCACACCATTTTACACACCACACCACTTTGCATCATACCAGCACTCTACACACCACACCACTACATCATATCACCACTACACACCACACCACGGTAGTATGATGCAGAGTGGTGTTAAGTGTTGGTATGATACAGCGTGGTGTGGTATGTAGAATGATGGTATAATGCAGAGTGGTGTGCTGTGGTTGTATGATGCAGGGTGGTGTGGTGGTATGATACAGAGTGGTGTGGTATGTAGAATGGTTGTATGATGCAGAGTGGTGTGGTGGTATGATACAGAGTGGTGTGGTATGTAGAATGGTTGTATGATGCAGGGTGGTGTGGTGGTATGATACAGAGTGGTGTGGTATGTAGAATGGTTGTATGATGCAGAGTGGTGTGGTATGTAGAATGGTTGTATGATGCAGGGTGGTGTGGTGGTATGATACAGAGTGGTGTGGTATGTAGAATGGTTGTATGATGCAGAGTGGTGTGGTGGTATGATACAGAGTGGTGTGGTATGTAGAATGGTTGTATGATGCAGGGTGGTGTGGTGGTATGATACAGAGTGGTGTGGTGTGTAGAATGGTGGAGTTTTGGTACAATGCAGCATGGTGTGGTGTGGAGTGGTGGTATGATGCAGTGGTGTAGTGGGTTGATGCAGTGTGGTGTGGTGGTATGATGCAGTGTGGTGTGTAGAACGGTGGAGTGTTGGTACGATGCAGAATGGTGTGGTGTGGAGTGGTGGTATGATGCAGTGGTATGGTGGTATGATGCAGAGTGGTGTGGTGTTTAGAATGGTGGTATGATGCAAAGTGGTGTGTAGAGTGAGGTATGATGCAGTATGGTATGTTGTGAAGTGGTGGTATGATACAGTGGTATGGAGTGAAGTGTAAAATGTGAAGTGGTATGATGCAAAGTGTAAAGTGGTATTGATGTGGTGCGGAGAGCTACCAGGATGTGCAAAATGTGACGTGGTATGGTACAAAGTGTAAAATGGTGGTGGTGGTGTGGTGCAGAGTGATAGTATTATAAACAAAATACGGAGTGGTGTGATGAAGTGTAGTAGTGGTGGTGGTGTGATATGCCAAATGTGGAGTGGTGTGATCATGTGATGCTAAGTTGGAAGTCAGCCTTTCTGCCAAAAATAGTTTGAGGGTACAAAATACAAAACAAAAACCTGCACCCATAAGTGCCCCTACTACATGTAGGTGGTTATGTTTTAAATCTTTGAAAACTGGATGCTGCATTTGTACTGTGTTTTGACAAATTAAGCTCTCTAAAATTAGTAAAAATGTATCCGTTAATTTCGAAGATTTTAGGATTCGTAATTGTATCTTTTGTACCCTCTGGCAGAAATCCTGGAAGTGATGGTGATGTGATGTGCAAAATGTAGACTGATGGTGTGATATGCAAAATGTAGAGTGGTATGATGCAAAATGTGAAATGATGATATGATGTGCAAAATGTGGAGTGGTATGATGCAAAATGTGGAGTGGTGTGGAGTGATGGTTGTTGTGTGCAAAATGTGCAGTGGTATTACCCAAATTGTGAAGTAGTGGTGATGGTGTAATGTACAAAATGTAGATTGGTATATGAAGTGGTGTGCAGAGAGCTGATGCGATGTGCCAAATGTGGAGTGGTATGATACGAAATGTTGTGCCATTTGGAGTGGTGTGGTATGATGCTATTGTCGGAGAGTGTTTTAAGTTGGGGGTGGGGGGTAAAAATCAGGGTCGTTAACTAGTAAGCATGAGAATGTACACAATCAGAGAAATCTAGAAGGGTCCATGGGGATGCTCCCCCATGATTTTTTTTTAATTGTATGGCTTTTAAACGCAATTTCTTGCCATCTAATTCACAAAATTAGCCTTTTTTAAAAACTATACTGACGGAAAAAACAAACACAGGTGTTTTTTTCGGTTGTAAATATTTAAAATGTTTTATTGATAATTATTTCATTGTTTGGATTTTTAGGTTATATATTCATACTGGGGGGTTTCAATACATTTTCCAAGGGAGGTGTTGACTCTTCCCCCCCAACCTAAACTTTGCTCCTCACAGTTTGGACAGCTGTAACACACCTCATTGAAATACTTTTATATTATTGTGTATTATCAAGTGGAGTTGTTGATCAACTCGTGTCATCAGCTATATGTGCAAATGGTCATTTTTCAACAGGGATAGCAGGGATGCAGAAAGTACTCACCCGCTCACCAAATGCGGGTAAAAATTCTGACAGACGAGTTAAAAAATAAAGCTACCAGTCCAACGGGCAATCCATCTTTTTTTGACTGACTGTAAATTTATTTATGTATTTTTTAAATTTAGTAAAAAACTTTTTTTACACTGAATCTGTGAATCTGCATCAGCCATGCCAGAATTCCAAACCATGCAAACAAATGGTTCAGAATGTACCACATTGCTGACTTCGGAGTTCTGAACTGCGCAGGCGCAACATTCCGGAAACTGATTATAGCGAAAATGGAACTGTGTCAAATCAAGTCCAAACATAACAAAACCAAAATATATGGCTATATTACTTATACCGAAACAAAACTGATAAAATGTATGGCTAAAATGGCATTGCAAGTTGTGAACGATATCTTCAATAAAACAACAGATATATATTATATACAGAATTACATTATAGCTAAAAACAAATAAAAGTAAAAAGGTATCATTTTCACCAGTACATTTAGGTACCATTATAGCCAAATGGGTTCCGTTTTGGCCAATGAAAATGGTTCCATTCTGGTATTTGTTCCAATTTAAATAGCCTCATTCCCCAGAAACAGAGACGTTCAACGATCAATAGTTCCTAAAAAGTATTTGTTTATGTTCAAACTATGCTGCCGGTGTGTTTTGAATATATAAGCCTATTCTTCTGTTAAATATTTTTGGGATTCCACTTGAAATTTGTAAATCTATATGGAAGAAATGTGAAAAAGAATATTAAAATTTTTATTTTGATTTATCAATCAATCAAGGTTTAGGGTGTGATTTTGTTCATTTGCCACTTGATGCTGATCACTTACCAAGTGTTTTTTGTCATTTTTGTTAAACAGTAATATATTGCAGGCCTGTAGGACAGATTTTCAAAGTGGGGGGGGGGCCTTATTTTTATGGTTGTTCTATCGTCAGGTTTTCGTATTAGCATTATAAGACATTTTAAATTTAAAAATAAAAACTGGCCTGTATTGTTCTATAGGCTGGTGGACTTGTACAAATTGTGGCAGGCTAGTCAATTTTAGTTGGTTCTGGTCCAGCGGGCTAGTGAAATATTTTCCATTTCTGCACCCCTGGATAGTGTACTTGATCACTATAATGCACTGGTCAAATTAAACACTCAGAGGCTTTAAATACAGCAATTTACCTTATTGGTTTGGTAAAAAAAACAATAACAAAACCCCCCACAAAAATAACAAAGTTTAACAAAAACAACTACATATAAAACAAAGAAAACCCCAACAGAATCCACCGTGCTGAATATTGTGTTTCTTGGCACTATAGGAGCATCAGATTCTGAGTGTGTCATTTGTTCATTAAGCATTACGATTCTGAAGACAGGAGAAGAAATGGTTTATTTGACGATGCACCACTATAACACAATTTATTAAGAATATATTGACACCGGACTGTGGACATTATGGCTATAGCAAAGTGTGAAGTGCTGTGTGATGTGGAGTGATGTGGAAAATGTGGAGTGGTATGATGCAAAGTGTGATGTGGAGTGATGCAAAGTGTGATGTGGAGTGATGTGCAAAATGTGGATTGGTATGATGCAGTGTGATGTGGAGTGATGTGCAAAATGTGGAGTGGCATGATGCAAAGTGTGATGTGGAGTAATGTGCAAAATGTGGATTGGTATGATGCAAAGTGTGAAGTGGTGGTTTGATGTAGAATGACGTGCAAAATGTGGAGTAGTATGATGCCTACAGACGTTTAATTTTTAACCTCAGGCCTTTGGTAAAAAATTACATTTGCGGGATCAGATAGACAATAACACCCGCAATTCTAAAAATCCATATGGTTATCTCCTAAAAGAAACACACAGAGTAGGTATTAATACAATTTCAACTATATTTGTTATTACTTTCAATAGGTAAAGAGGATGATGTAGACCGGATCTCCTTCAACTTAAGTCATGGGATCCGTGCAATGATGTCGACGACGACATCAACACCACAAGCAGCAGCAGCAGCAGCAGCAGCAGCAGCAGCAGCAGCAGCAGCAGCGAAACCACGCAAAGGAACACTGTCCCATCTGAAAATGGGGCCGAGCCTGACAGTGCCATTGAAAGACGTCAATGCAAGCCTCGTTCAGATTCCAATGCCCACGACATCATTCACCACCTTCTGGAACTGTACAGCACAGAATGAACCAGTGTAAAAAAACAAAAAACCCACAAAAAACCAGCTACAAGTGGAACACATTTTACATCTATATGAAATAGGTTTTTGTCTCTTTTTTTTTTTCCACCGAAAAATAATCTGAAGCCTATTTTTAAAAAAATGTATCATCAACTTGTGTGAAAATCGGCTGAGCTAACATGAACAGTGAAAGTTATAGCAGTACGACTCAAGTGGGCGAATCGCCTTAATTCATTACAGTGAATATCGTGAGGACAGTATTATAAAGTTATTATACTACAGCATATTCTTGGTGATTCGCTTCATTACATGGGTTTTCTTTTTACCAGGCCAACAGAAATGATATCTGATGTGGAGTTTTCGAAGTTATTTCTGTATAAAAGAAAGAAAAACGTAAACCATGTAGATTTTTAAAAACATAAAAAAACCCAAAAACATTAGGGGAGGGGGTTGACCTGGTGGGGTGGGGCACATGCTTCCCAAGCCCCATAGGTGTGAGTACAGCCCATGCCATTGATCAGCTGTCATTTTCGAGCATAGTTCATAAGTTTAAAAAAAAAATCATGCAGTCTTAATTGTCAATCTTGAAAAACATAAATACAGGTAGTAAAAATTCATCGATAGGAATGTAGTAGACAAAAGAAATATAGTACATTGACATGTACTGTTGATAAATGTAATTGTTCAAGTTTAGTACTAATATTCAATAAACAATATTTTGAAAACCAAGAGTTTGAACAGCCTTATTTTGTTAATGGATGATACTATTAGAAAAAAAAATCCAGAAAACTTTGTATGGTCTTGAACAATTGGGGATCATCAATGGCAAGGACAGAAGCAAATTTGTTACATTAATGCAATCTTTCCTAGCATATTCTGCCCTGGCAGTCTGTCCTGCAGTACAGTATGATATATGTCCAATATTTGGGGCTAGCTGGATTCTGGTGCCAAAATTTAGGATTTCAAAATGGATGTCATTTTTAAACCTTTTTTTGTTTTTGTTACAAATGTTTTAACTTACTTTTTTACTGAGAACAGTTTTATTCTGGAAATGGCTTTATTTTAGTGTTAACGAGGGAGAAACATGATACAAATAATTATTCTTAATTATTTAATATGAATAATTAGGGGGCCATTTTTAATAAATAATGAGCTTCGTTTTGAAAGCATTTATGATTCATAATTAATTTATACCTCGTTCAGTTTCAGTGATCTTTAAATAGCATGTGCTTGACATAAATTCCGTAAATTGTCCATTGCATGGTTAATGGTACATAGTCCTATAAATCATTATATGGTAGTTGTCTTGAATATACATGTACATCTTTATATTCAGTGTGTTCTTAGCTGTTGTAACATCTCTAGATGCTCTTGATATGACAGTCTGTTGCATGGTAGAATTTTTTTGATATTACGTTTTCATAAGTATCTTTAGAAATACATTTTAGGGACAAAAAGCAGGGTGCATTTTCCCCATCTTATATATGCAAGACAATGTCTCAAAACAAAGTTGCAGAGAGGTATATCATATCCCTTTAAGTACCCTCATGCAGTGTATTTATCTAGTGAGCAACATATATAAGGGCTTAACTTTATTTGATGCTTTAAATTAAAAGTAAGTTATAGTACCTATAGTATGTCATTCATTAATGTTGATGCTCCTTGACATCAAGGGGGTAGGACATAGTCAAGTAGTAAAGTGCACACCAGATGTGCGGTTGGTCTAGGATCAATCCTCGTTGGTGGCCCATTGAGCTATTTCTCATTTTAGCCAGTGCACCATGACTGGTATATCAAAGGTTGTGGTATGTGCTATCCTGTCTGTAGGATGGTGCATATAAAAAATCCCTTGCTACTAATCGAAAAATGTAGCAAGTCTTCCTCTCTATGACTGTCAAAATGACCATATATTTGACATCCAACAGCCCATGATTAATAAATCAGTGTGCTCTAGTGGTGTCGTTAAACAAAAACAAACCATTACATCAAAATTTATGAAAAAAAAAAAAAAAATGGTTCCGAGCATTCGTAAAATGATTTAAAATTGGGAAAATAAAACAAAATGGTGGCCATTTTGAAATTCAAAATGGCAGCTAAAGCTATGTTAGCTGAGTTAATTTTGGTAACATGCATTGATCTATTATACACAGTTCCTGATTTGAATCCCCTGAGTGACGGCTGATTAATATTGTACAGTATCAGTCATATATGTCACAAGTATTTTAACCAAATACAGAAACATTTAAATATATAGTAAGAACAAAATAAAACAAGTCTGTAATAATGTGTTCTTATTTTTATCATACAGAAAGATATTCAGTTTTATTATGTAATCAGACAAAAACTAGTGAGCTGCAAGGAATTATAGAGTATCTCTCCTGACTGACTGAATGGTGTAAACCCAAGCCTTAATTAACAAGGGTTTTCCAACATTCATTAACAAGGGACAGATCATTATATATTATACATTATAAATAGTAAGTTGGTTATTCTTTTTGTTATCTATTGCACTTTTAACTGTTGTTTAATATAAAAATCCCTTGGCCATCAAAAGCAATTCTATCGACCATTATGTCACATAATCCTACACACATTACATGATGTAATACAAGTGACGTCATGGTATAACAACCTTTCTTGTACAGCTAAATATTTACAATACAAAATACAACTATCACTGCTTTAGAAAGTAATTAAATTTTATATACTGTTGCATTGGTGTAGGAAGGTGCCAAAAAAGGGGGTGGGGGCACAGACACACACACAGATACATTGTGTGTGTGTGTGTGTGTGTGTGTGTGTGTGTGTCTATATATATATATATATATATATATATATATATATATATATATATATATTTATCCAGCAATCACTGTATACATTGGCAAGATATGATGACTAGAAAATATAGGTCACGTGACATAAGCCAGACTCGACTCAACTCAAGTATTTCAGAGTAGATTTTCAATAAACATACTCTTTAAATCATTTATTGAAGTACAGTAAATACAAATAACTTTTAGTTTTGCAATAACAATACAAAATTTGTATATTTATTTATGAATTAGAGTTTAGAAACACTTTTTGAATGTTGCAGAATGTAGCTAGCATCTTACAAAGAACGACGTCATGTATCTTTCAAGTATGACGTCATATGGCAAATGCCTTACTAGGTTGATGATACTCGATTTACTTACACAATTTTTAAAAATAAATAATGATTTTCCGAATATCCCTGTAGGATTGCAGGATAAAAGAAATAACTGGATACTGTCTTAAGATATCGGCTGTATCCTGCTCAGGTCGAATGGCAAATGCAGCTCTGCAGAGCCTCGCTGCATTCACCATTCTAACCCTCGCAGAATAAAGCCGATATCTTAAGACAGTAACCAGTTATTCCATATATATAAACCATCACTGCTGCTTCTAAAACTGCCCCCCCCCCCCCCCCCCATCCCCCCTGCTTCCTACGCCAGTGTGTTTAATCCACTGCTTGTGAAAATACACCATTTCATGTTTATGAAACAAGAGTAAAAATGTTCCGGTAAATCTTGTTAGATCGTATAATGTATGTGTAATTTGGCTCGTGAATAGAAATGGCCATTCATACAACCCAACCAACCAAACATTAAACTTTTTAAGTCAGTCAATCATGCAGTGGTTGTATAGAAGCAATCTGCACACTGCAAATATCTAAAAAATATATATTTTAGCCCATACACAGATCCTGCATGGTCATTAAACAATTAAATTTTAATGGGTACAAACAGTCTGTATGTCACAAACGATAAAAATATCGTATTGTCAGTAGAATACAGGATATGTTTGCGGTTAGAATAAAAGAACAATTTAAAAAAAAAAAATTCCATTTAAAAGATATTGCACGTAATATTTCAACCTATCCTTGGTACTGAAATATGAAATTGATTTTTTTAAATTATTATTTTACCAATCATGGAGATGCAATCAGAAATTCACTCTGGTACATAGAGTGATAGAGAGGACAACAAAGGGATTATAAATTCATGAAATATGCCTAGCTAGTGGCCAAATGTTGGTCACAACATATTTAGTGAAGTCTTTAATTTTGTGTCATGTACCTGACATTTGTCGGCAGCAGCCTGTAAGAACAAATGATGAGAGCTCTTTAGCTTCTGGATTAAGAGTTACTGGCAATTAAATAAAATTCCATCCCCACCCCCTAAAGAAACCACTTAAAAATGTCATCTACATAGCAAACCAGGTGGTTGTTTTAGAGGGTTCGTGTCATCAAAAGTACTGAATATTTTTTCATAAAGATCTTCAGAATTTCAAAATACATGTAATAAAATATTGCAGTACAATTATTTCAGTCCAGATAATTGTACGGCAACACCCAGCCATGCATTCGCTTTGTATGGTAGTAGTTTTATACTAAATTCTAAAAGTCGATTCTTAAGGTCACAGCCAGCCATTAATCAAATACTTTAAATATATTACGTACCTTGGGTAATATTAGCATGAACATCTTTGTCCATGAGAAAATGCAGAGCCAAGACTGAGAAGCTACATTTTACAAAGAACAACACTTGATGGAAGATCGGGTGGCACAACTTACCTAAGGAAGGAGGAGGGTCAGATGGAGGATGGGGAAGAACAGAACTGCTGTCTCAGAAAGTTTGTTTTGTTTAACGACACCACTAGAGCACACTGATTTATTAATCATTGACTACTGAATGTCAAACATTTGATAATTCTGAAATGTAGTGCTGACTTGGTGTATGCCTTTCAAAAAAACTTAACAAGAAACATCTTGTTTGATGTTATCAGACATTTTAGATTTGAACATCATACAAACTGCACACTGTCTGAACCAGAGTCCAGACACTTGAAAGCTTTGTAAGTGAGAACCTGGCCCCATATTTTCGAGGCTATCTTAGCGCTATGATTTCGTAAAAACCATCAGAGGCTATGACATCACTGTGACACATGTCGTAGCCCCCGACTTGACCTGACAAGTTTTATGATATCGTAGCCCTAAGACACCTTCGAAAATATAGGCCCATGATCCCTCTCGAACCCCCCCCTCTGGATTTGTCATTGGTAATAAAATGCACCATAATGACTGTAATGTATACTCATGTTTCTAACTAAAGACCAAGTTCCCAGTCAAGTGTTGTGTGTATGTTCAGTTTCAGTGTCTACTCGATCAGCAACAAGCCACGTGGACAGGATACACGAAGGTGAGTCAAACTCACAACATGTTTCCCCGTTTCCTGACTGAGATCTCTGAAAGGCTTCTGTTGCATTTTTGTGTAATGCTGCAACCACGGAGCAGCTGGCTGATCCAGGGTCTGCTGCTGCTGCTGATGAAGACGACGATGATGATGAAGATTCTGCACAGACTGGCTGTTCTGTGTTTGATGATGCCAGATCAATAAACACGCTATCGATTACTCTTGCTTCTAAAATGGGAAGTTCTTTCATTGTGTGCAACTCCCCAAGAAGTTTGTTCACATAGTCGTTGTCTGATATGTCCTGTAATGGGTTTGGAACAGTGCTTCCTGCTGTTTCAGTGTCTGAAGTCTTCTGATTATCACCATTCCTGTTCTTACTCTCAGCTTTATTTCCATCGTAATGGAATCTACTGCCACTGGAGCAACATTCGTCAGATGGTCGATTTGTCTCGGCGAGACCCTTAAACACATTTGTGTAACTTGGTGTACATTTTGGTATTCCAATCACATTTAGTAAGGACCTCGACTCCAGCTCCCGGAGGTCTTCCAGAATGGTTGTCAGACACTTGGCACGGTAACCTTTAGGAAAGTTTTGTGGCAGTCCCTTGATGAGATTCTGTATCACTCTCTTTTGATTGAGGTCATTGCTCTTGCTGTTCTTTTTGCAGCGGTCCATGTACTGACTGATTACCCTGGGCTTCACCTTGTTTATTTTCTCAAACAGAAGTTTCCTGTGCTCCAGTTTTCTGCTCGTCAAAGGTTTATGCTCTCCTTTCTGCGAGGACTGGATGCTCTTCAGGGTCCTCTGCACGTCAGCTATGAACCACTTGTAGTCTCTACAAGATAACACCTTCTGGTAAAAGTATAACCATTTTGACAACAGTTCCTTTTGCCTCTTGGCATTCAGCTGACAGAATTTTTCCATGGGCGATATATTTACATCACTTTCCTTGGATCGAGCCTTTTGTTTCAAAGCTGTAAAATACCCAAAATCTATAATTATTTTAAATGTACTGGAGGGGATTATTGGTAGTACTAAACCAAATAACATTAGGCCGGGTCAAAGTTTAAGGTGCACCTAACTTTTGATGGAACAGTTAATACCACAAGTCCTACCATTGATGATAAATGTAACTATTTGTTGTTAAAAAACAATTCGTTTCATCTGGGCAAAAAATGTAATGCAATTTTATTTAATCTAGTAGCACTGTGTCAAGTAACCTTGTGCTTGAAATATGTGCGGGGTCCTACTAAAAGTAGCATGACAATTTTTGTGCAGAACTAGGGTAGATATAGACGCTACCCCATTATCTCTGAAATGAATAGCTTAACCCCAATTTTTCTGAAATACTTTAAGGGTTAGTGGTGTAACAATACATCAATATATCAATATGTTGTGATAGTCAGTGCCTCGATAGCAATGCATCGATAGTGAATTCAACTATCAATAACTATTGCAATTGTTTGCTCAACTATCGATAGTTTCGATAGTATGCATAGTGAAATATGGTCTACGACCAACACATAATTTCACTACCTAGTAACATTATTACAAATAACTAGGTACAAACACAGACACACAGACACACATACAAACATAAACATACGTACATTTGCAAACATACTCACACAGACAAACACCTAACTACCTATCTAAATACATGCATGCATACATACATACATACTTCTTTTTTTTTTTAACGACACCACTGGAGCACATTGATTAATTAATCATCAGCTATTGATGTCAAACATTTGGCAACTCCGACACACAGAGGAAACCCACCACATTTTCCCAATGCAGCAAGGGATCCCCCATATGCACCACCATCCCACAGACAGGATAGCATATACCACGACCTTTGGTATACCAGTCATGGTGCACTGGCTGGAACGAGAAATAGCTTAATGGGCCCACCAACCAGACCTGTCAACCTTTAGTCAAGAGAAAGCAGGAGGTGAGTGTTGAAAAAGCAGGAGATTTTGTCAAAAAGCAGGAGATTTTATTCACACAATTTAACCCAAAATCGCAAGATTTAAAAAAAAACATTATTAAAATAAGTTATATGAATACTATATAATGTCATATATACTTGTTAACCTTAGATCTTGGCATTAAAAAAAAAAATTAAAATTAAAATGTTAAGAACATGAACAACGAGGATCGATCCCAAAATGAATGTGCATCAAGCGAGCGCTTTACCACTGGGCTACATGCCGCCCCTTGTATACATACATACTTCATACACATAAGCGGGATCGACTGCATAACTTGTAGGCCCCATACATAGTTAAAGAGCATCCTTTTTATGAATGCCTCAATAGCTCAGAAGGCATCATGGCAAGTCTGCAATTTGCGGGTGATTCGGTGCCATAGGTTCGAGTCCCAGCAATGGCATGGGACAATTTGTGAGGCCAGAAAGGATTTAATTATCCCCTAATGCAGTGCATTAATATATATGTATGTAACAGTCATCCTCAACACACATACAATATATAGATATTCATACATCAATACATACATACATACATACATACATACTGGAAGACTGAGGTAAATAATTTTGCGAAATATCTATTCACATTACTGTTATCAAGTGATTTTGGAATTCATGATACTAATAGTAGTATCATTATCGCAATACTATTACAATAGTATTTTAACTATCGCAGTATTATTACAATAGTAAAACTGACCGCAATAGTCACCCCTATTAAGGGTGAGGGGTAGTAGTATTGATATCCATGGTGTATATGTCCATTGATACACTGCATAACAACATGGAGATATTGGATTATGTAATAATATGCAAACATGATTTTCGAACCTGGAATACCTTCCCCCCCACCCCCCCAAAAAAAAATTGAAAATAAAAATGTAGCTATTTGGTTTTTGTAAAAATACTGTAAAATACTGATACCGATACCAAAGCTAAACCGTTAATTAAGCCCAGCTATTAGTAATGAATACTGCTTGTTGTTTACCATTGCTAGGTTTTTTCGAGTGCTTGAACTCGTCTAGGACCGCGTCTCTTGCTCTGTTGAAGTATTTCATTTTTTCTGTGGGCAGCAGCTCCTCCCAGTGTTTGCGAAGAATGTTGTCCAGCTGACTGAAATCGGCTTCCGGATGAATAAGATGATAATGACGTCGATGTTCACTACAAAAATAATAAATAAAATAGAATACTTGTTTTGGCTAGATATCATTCTTACGAAACTTGAGAACTTCCCACATTCGGTCAGATACCATGGTAAGTTCTCTTGTTTCTTAGAAATTATTTCTTGGGAAAATAAGTACAGTGTTCTATAATATGACTAGTACAAATGCTACAAAAAGAAATCTGATACCCTTATCCAAAACACAGACTGATAGTTGATGGGTTTCAGGTAGGGATGTCTCTTGGAATTGTTTTTAGTAAACTCAGAAATGGTTAAATGTCTGTTTCATCAGATTTAGGATTTTAAACACAGCAGTGTTCGAGATTAAAAATGTTGGGCAGTATCCCTGTTGGATACTAACATTTCAAAATCTGGTATCCTACCTGAGAATTTAGTATCCCACTTAAATGAAATTCATAAATAACATCGTAACAAACTTGGACGACACTGTTACTCAACTTCACCAGTAAATTACTACTTTTATTGTTTCAGCGAAAAATAAAAACGCAGGATTAAAGAAACCCAACAGCATTATGTGGTATCCTGGTGGGATACTGGATCATTGGAGTCTGGTATCCAAAATTAAATTCTGGTATCCCCGGGATATCGGGATACCGTTAATCTTGAACACTGCACAGTGCTTGACAACCATGATTGGAAATAAGATATTGACAGTTTTCAACACCAAGTATCTGTTGGTATGTTCTAGCCCTATCTACATGTAAAGGGGAGGGTATCGATACGACTACCTGGACCACAAGACACAATCATGTTTGTTATACAACGGTGAGTGTGTGTGACTTATCAATACGACTACCTGCACCACAAGACACAATCATGTTTGTTATACAACGGTGAGTGTGTGTGACTTATCGATACGACTACCTGGACCACAAGACACAATCATGTTTGTTATACAACGGTGAGTGTGTGTGACTTATCGATACGACTACCTGGACCACAAGACACAATCATGTTTGTTATACAACGGTGAGTGTGTGTGACTTATCGATATGACTACCTGGACCACAAGACACAATCATGTTTGTTATACAACGGTGAGTGTGTGTGACTTATCGATACGACTACCTGCACCACAAGACACAATCATGTTTGTTATACAACGGTGAGTGTGTGTGACTTATCGATACGACTACCTGCACCACAAGACACAATCATGTTTGTTATACAAGGGTGAGTGTGTGTGACTTATCGATACGACTACCTGGACCACAAGACACAATCATGTTTGTTATACAAGGGTGAGTGTGTGTGACTTATCGATACGATTACCTGGACCACAAGACACAATCATGTTTGTTATACAACGGTGAGTGTGTGTGACTTATCGATACGACTACCTGCACCACAAGACACAATCATGTTTGTTATACAACGGTGAGTGTGTGTGACTTATCGATATGATTACCTGCACCACAAGACACAATCATGTTTGTTATACAACGGTGAGTGTGTGTGACTTATCGATACGATTACCTGCACCACAAGACACAATCATGTTTGTTATACAAGGGTGAGTGTGTGTGACTTATCGATACGACTACCTGCACCACAAGACACAATCATGTTTGTTATACAACGGTGAGTGTGTGTGACTTATCGATACGATTACCTGCACCACAAGACACAATCATGTTTGTTATACAACGGTGAGTGTGTGTGACTTATCGATATGATTACCTGCACCACAAGACACAATCATGTTTGTTATACAACGGTGAGTGTGTGTGACTTATCGATATGATTACCTGGACCACAAGACACAATCACGTTTGTTATACAAGGGTGAGTGTGTGTGACTTATCGATATGACTACCTGGACCACAAGACACAATCACGTTTGTTATACAAGGGTGAGTGTGTGTGACTTATCGATACGACTACCTGGACCACAAGACACAATAATGTTTGTTATACAAGGGTGAGTGTGTGTGACTTATCGATACGACTACCTGGACCACAAGACACAATCATGTTTGTTATACAAGGGTGAGTGTGTGTGACTTATCGATACGATTACCTGGACCACAAGACACAATCATGTTTGTTATACAAGGGTGAGTGTGTGTGACTTATCGATATGATTACCTGCACCACAAGACACAATCATGTTTGTTATACAACGGTGAGTGTGTGTGACTTATCGATATGATTACCTGGACCACAAGACACAATCATGTTTGTTATACAACGGTGAGTGTGTGTGACTTATCGATACGACTACCTGCACCACAAGACACAATCATGTTTGTTATACAACGGTGAGTGTGTGTGACTTATCGATATGATTACCTGGACCACAAGACACAATCACGTTTGTTATACAAGGGTGAGTGTGTGTGACTTATCGATACGACTACCTGGACCACAAGACACAATCACGTTTGTTATACAAGGGTGAGTGTGTGTGACTTATCGATACAACTACCTGGACCACAAGACACAATCATGTTTGTTATACAAGGGTGAGTGTGTGTGACTTATCGATACGATTACCTGGACCACAAGACACAATCATGTTTGTTATACAAGGGTGAGTGTGTGTGACTTATCGATACGATTACCTGGACCACAAGACACAATCATGTTTGTTATACAAGGGTGAGTGTGTGTGACTTATCGATACGATTACCTGGACCACAAGACACAAGCATGTTTGTTATACAAGGGTGAGTGTGTGTGACTTATCGATACGACTACCTGGACCACAAGACACAAGCATGTTTGTTATACAAGGGTGAGTATGTGTGACTTATCGATACGACTACCTGGACCACAAGACACAAGCAGGTTTGTTATACAAGGGTGAGTGTGTGTGACTTATCGATACGACTACCTGGACCACAAGACACAATCACGTTTGTTATACAAGGGTGAGTGTGTGTGACTTATCGATACGACTACCTGGACCACAAGACACAATCACGTTTGTTATACAAGGGTGAGTGTGTGTGACTTATCGATACGACTACCTGGACCACAAGACACAAGCACGTTTGTTATACAAGGGTGAGTGTGTGTGACTTATCGATACGACTACCTGGACCACAAGACACAAGCACGTTTGTTATACAAGGGTGAGTGTGTGTGACTTATCGATACGACTACCTGGACCACAAGACACAAGCACGTTTGTTATACAAGGGTGAGTGTGTGTGACTTATCGATACGACTACCTGGACCACAAGACACAAGCACGTTTGTTATACAAGGGTGAGTGTGTGTGACTTATCGATACGACTACCTGGACCACAAGACACAAGCATGTTTGTTATACAAGGGTGAGTGTGTGTGACTTATCGATACGATTACCTGGACCACAAGACACAAGCATGTTTGTTATACAAGGGTGAGTGTGTGTGACTTATCGATACGATTACCTGGACCACAAGACACAATCATGTTTGTTATACAAGGGTGAGTGTGTGTGACTTATCGATATGATTACCTGGACCACAAGACACAATCATGTTTGTTGTATAAGGTGGGGGGGGGGGGGGGGGAGAGGAGATCCTATCTATAGGACTACCTGGACCACAAGACACAATCATGTTTGTTGTACAAGGGGGGGGGGGGGGCAGGGGCTTATTGATTTGACTGTACCTGGACCACAAAACACAGGCATGTTTGTTGAACAATGCGGGGAGGGGCCTTATCGATATGACTGTACCTGGACAACAAAACACAGGCATGTTTGTTGTATGGGGGGACGGGCCTTATCGATATGACTGTACCTGGACAACAAAACACAGGCATGTTTGTTGTATGGGGTGAGGGGCCTTATCGATATGACTGTACCTGGACAACAAAACACAGGCATGTTTGTTGTAGGGGGGAGGGGCCTTATCGATATGACTGTACCTGGACAACAAAACACAGGCATGTTTGTTGTATGGGGTGAGGGGCCTTATCGATATGACTGTACCTGGACAACAAAACACAGGCATGTTTGTTGTATGGGGGGGAGGGGCCTTATCGATATGACTGTACCTGAACAACAAAATACAGGCATGTTTGAACAATGCGGGGAGGGGCCTTATCGATATGACTGTACCTGGACAAAACACAGGCATGTTTGTTGTAGGGGGGAGGGGCCTTATCGATATGACTGTACCTGGACAACAAAACACAGGCATGTTTGTTGTATGGGGGGAGGGGCCTTATCGATATGACTGTACCTGGACCACAAAACACAGGCATGTTTGTTGTATGGGGGGAGGGGCCTTATCGATATGACTGTACCTGGACAACAAAACACAGGCATGTTTGTTGTATGGGGGGGGGGGGGGGGGGGGCTATCGATATGACTGTACCTGCACCACAAAACACAGGCATGTTTGTTGTATGGGGGGGGGAGGGGCCTTATCGATATGACTACCTGGACCACAAAACACAGGCATGTTTGTTGTATGGGGGGGGGGAGGGCCTTATCGATATGACTGTACCTGGACAAAACACAGGCATGTTTGTTTATGGGGGGGGGGGGCTTATCGATATGACTGTACCTGGACAACAAAACACAGGCATGTTTGTTGTATGGGGGGAGGGGCCTTATCGATATGACTGTACCTGGACCACAAAACACAGGCATGTTTGTTGAACAATGCGGGGAGGGGCCTTATCGATATGACTGTACCTGGACAAAACACAGGCATGTTTGTTGTAGGGGGGAGGAGCCTTATCGATATGACTGTACCTGGACAACAAAACACAGGCATGTTTGTTGTATGGGGGGAGGGGCCTTATCGATATGACTGTACCTGGACCACAAAACACAGGCATGTTTGTTGTATGGGGGAGGGGCCTTATCGATATGACTGTACCTGGACAACAAAACACAGGCATGTTTGTTGTATGGGGTGGGGGTGGGGGGGCTATCGATATGACTGTACCTGCACCACAAAACACAGGCATGTTTGTTGAACAATGCGGGGAGGGGCCTTATCGATATGACTGTACCTGGACAAAACACAGGCATGTTTGTTGTAGGGGGGGAGGGGCCTTATCGATACGACTGTACCTGGACAACAAAACACAGGCATGTTTGTTGTATGGGGTGAGGGGCCTTATCGATATGACTGTACCTGGACAACAAAACACAGGCATGTTTGTTGTAGGGGGGGAGGGGCCTTATCGATACGACTGTACCTGGACAACAAAACACAGGCATGTTTGTTGTAGGGGGAGGGGCCTTATCGATATGACTGTACCTGGACAACAAAACACAGGCATGTTTGTTGTAGGGGGGGAGGGGCCTTATCGATACGACTGTACCTGGATAACAAAACACAGGCATGTTTGTTGTATGGGGTGAGGGGCCTTATCGATATGACTGTACCTGGACAACAAAACACAGGCATGTTTGTTGTATGGGGGGAGGGGCCTTATCGATATGACTGTACCTGGACAACAAAACACAGGCATGTTTGTTGTATGGGGGGAGGGGCCTTATCGATATGACTGTACCTGGACCACAAAACACAGGCATGTTTGTTGTATGGGGGGAGGGGCCTTATCGATATGACTGTACCTGGACCACAAAACACAGGCATGTTTGTTGTATGGGGGGGGGGGCCTATCGATATGACTGTACCTGGACAACAAAACACAGGCATGTTTGTTGTATGGGGGGGAGGGGCATTATCGATATGACTGTACCTGGACAACAAAACACAGGCATGTTTGTTGTATGGGGGGGGGGGGCGCCTATCGATATGACTGTACCTGGACAACAAAACACAGGCATGTTTGTTGTGGGGGGGGGGGGGGGTATTGATATGACTGTACCTGGACCACAAAACACAGGCATGTTTGTTGATCAATGCGGGGAGGGGCCGTATCGATATGACTGTACCTGGACAACAAAACACAGGCATGTTTGTTGTAGGTGGGGTGGGGGCGAGGATTATTGATATGACTGTACCTGGACCACAAGACACAGGCATGTTTGTTGTACAAGGGGGGTATCCTATCTATATGACTGCCTGGACCACAAGACATGCATGTTTGTTGTTCAGGGGGGGGACTTATCGATATGACTACCTGGACCACAAGACAGGCATGTTTGTTGTTCTGAGGGGGTGGGGGCTCATCTATAGAATAAGAATAAGAATAATTTATTTGCATAACACCCGAATGAATATGGGCAGAGCAAAAATAACAATATAATATACATTTATCTGCAGTAACAATAACATAAATATACATTAATTACATGAACAAACATCTGAATCAACAAATACATATGTAATTTAAGCCTTATTACTAGTGATATATGACTGCTTGGACCACAAGACAGGCATGTTTGTTGTTCAAAGGGGGGGGGGGGGGGGGTGGCTTATCAATATGACTACCTGGACCACAAGACAGGCATCTTTGTTGTTCAGTGGGGGGAGGGAAGGCTTATCGATATGACTACCTGGACCACAAGATGGGCATGTTTGTTGTTCAAGGGGGGGGGGGGGGGGGGGGCTTATCGATGACTGTACCTGGACCACAAGACATAGGCATGTTTGTACAATGGAGGGGGGGGGGGGGGGGGTATCAATATGACTACCTGGACCACAAGCATGTTTGTTGTACAAGGTGGGGGGAATCTTATGTATATGACTTTACCTGGACCACAAGACACAGGCATGTTTGTTGTAGGGGAGGGGGGGGGGGGGGGAAATCTTGTCGATCTGACTGTACCTGGACCACAAGACACAGGCATGTTTGTTGTACAAGGGGTTGGCCAACAGTTCCTCATCCACCACTGGTCCGCGCTTCCTCCTCAAGCCGAAAATATTGGATGGTGTGGAGACACTCAAACTGGCTTTCGGTTTGTTTTTCCTGCACAAAACATCTATCATGAGAATCAATCTGACAACCTTAGAATAACATTAATTTATGTGTGGGTAGAAGGGTCTAAACTATGTCTAAAGCTGTGGTATTTTGATAAAAAAAAAAATTACTTGAAGAAGTTTGTTTTGGTTAAAACTACATTCCCTGGAATATTTTTATTATTTAAGCATATAGAACAGAAAATCCAATTACGTTTGGTGCATATATGATGCCACACTCCGCATTGGTTTCACTACGCTGGCTTATCCAGGTCAAAAACAAAGCCATGATTTTGAAAGTGGAACACTTTTGACAGGCTCGTACCGATCTCAGTTTTCATTGGCTTATCACAAGTATAGAATTCCCCAACAAGAGATCACGTGAGATTTTGCAATTTTTTAACAAATTTAACTGTCTTGATTGAGGGGTCGTCTCATATCTCCAAAACATATTTATATCCATAGAGATATGGTACAATGCCTTTCCAGGGGTCGGTGAGTGGGGGATTTGCCTTGAAATTTTGACAGTGGCCAGCTGCTGTATGAGGTGTTACATGTAAGGGGGTGTTACTAATTACATAACGCTCTAGGGGTAGAGGAAGAGGGTACTGTGTTCGATTTACGTAACATTTTTTAAGACTATATGTTATTTTTATTCATTACTTAGACCTAAAAAGGTGTTTTTTTTAGAAATGTGCGGTCAGTCTAGGATCGATCCCCATCGACGGGTATATAAAAAGACCAGAAAAAAAAGAAAGAAAAAAAGACGAAAAAAAAAGACCATGGTATGTGATATCCTGTCTGTGGGATGGTACATATAAACAAGCCCTTGCTAAAAAAAAATGTAGCGGGTTTCCAAAGCACGTGTGCAGGGATTTCAGCGGGGTTGGGGTTATAGACTGTGTTGAGCGAAGTTTATATGGGGCCATGCTCCCCCAAAAAATACATTTCAATTTTTCTTAAGCTTGGGCAAGTAAGCATTTCGACCTCCAATACCCTCCCCCTGCACATGCACCCGATTCCTCTCTAAGATTATATGTCAAAATTACCAAATGTTAGACATCCAACAGCAGATGGAAGGAAGGATAGGATATGTTTTATTTAACGATGCACTCAACACATTTTATTTAAGGTTGTATGGGGTCGGATGATTATTAAATCAATATGCTTTATCTTTGATGTCGTTAAACAACCCCCCCACCCCCAAATTTACCCTTTCCAAATGAAATAATATTTATTTGAATTTGTCGATTTTAACACGTAAAATTAAGAAGTGAAAAAACTTTCATTGTCTACTTTGGTATTTATTATTTAAAAAATATATACATGATTAATGTGTTACTAGTACACAAACTAAACTTTGAAAGTTCTACTAACACTTCATAAAATATCAATTCTGAAATAGGAAGGTACGACTGTCGATAATACGTTGTCAAGATCAAACCTGTTTTAACTAAAGACTCTAGTACCGTATCCTCAACCAAATGTTCTTCGTACAGCGCAAGATTTCTCTTTTAATATTTTGAGACGAACCCTACAATTTGAAATCGGCAAACGCACATGTTAACTGAAACTGACAACAGGCTGTTGTTTGTGCCTTGCCAAGCTATGGCGGCACAGGCAACGAATCAAGCGTATACTTTTGACGATCTCCGTTCATAGCGAACACACACAACTTTTTTAAAAGTGCATTTGAGCTTGTATTTCACATTTGTACATGATGTTATAATATGGTAACCAGAGAATGTAACTTTAAAGATACCAATAGAGCACATTGATTTATTCATCGGCTATTGGATGTCAAACATATGATAATTTTGACATATAGTCTTAGACAGGAAACCCGCTACATTTTTCCATTAATAGCAAAGGATCTTTTATATACCAGTTGTGGTGCACTGGCTGGAATGAGAAATAGCCCAGTGGTCCCACCGACGGGGATCGATCCTAAACTGACCGTGCATCAAGCGAGCGCATTACCACTGGGCTACATCTTGCCCCTTATTACTTGGTGCTTTAATTGTTTTGTTAGAGAAGGACTTGATAATTAAAAACAGTGATATACTTAATCCTATTTGGCGAAATGATATCTTCACAGTGTTAAGAACATGTTGTTAAATTTAAAGTTTGCTTTGTTTAATGACACCACTAGAGTATATTGATTTTTTAATCATTAGCTATTGAATGCCAAACATAGCAGCAAGGGATGCTCTTCCCACACTGCATATCTTTCTTTTTTTTTAAATCAGGTTTTAACTCTACCCAAACATTATTAATCAGTGATAGAAAAAAGTAGAATTTTTCACTTGTCAAAGAGACAAATACATCTAAAATTGCTATTTAATGATAAATTGGCAATACCCCCGGATTCTGTTTAATGATTTAAAAAAAAAGTGTTCATTAAGGGATATAATGTAGTTTTCATAAGTATATTGCTCATGATTTTAAAAACAACCACCCTAAAACAATGTTTAAATACAAATAAATTATTTTTCTCTCTTTTTATTATTAATATTTTTTTTATTAAAGTTATGGGGCTACCAATTTTTACAGAGGACTACTATATTTTATAACCTGGTAACCCGGTGGGCTACCACTGAAAAAACTGAAGGTCAAGGCCTGCACAGTCTTTGATATACCATCTGTAGAGCACTGGTTGGGATGGGGGGGGGGGGGAAAAACAATTGGAAAATGGGTCCACCGAGGTGATTTGATCCTATGACACAAGCACCTCAAGCGAATGCTCTACTTATGGAGCCAGAAAGTTGCAGAGGTAAATATTTTTTCTATAGATAACATGCTTGTATGCAGGATTTTTAATGGAGGGGTGCGAATTCCTCATGAAATCAACAATGGCTAAAAAAAAACTAAAAAAACTTTTACGTAACAATATCTAACTTTGATAGAAAAAATGTGGACCCTGGTTACATGGGGGGTGGACCCCCCCCCCCCATCAAACCCCTCCCTGCACCCAGGCCTGGATAATGTTACAATAATAAACATTTGCATCTACATATCATCATAAGATATACTTGCAGACTGTTTATAATTATCAACAGTTTCATGAGAGGTTCGGCTAATACCAGCATATGTTTTTAAAACATGCCGATGAAAAACTTAATTCTTTTCACCTTTTTTGAAAAGGTACCAAAATGGAGTATGGTTTGTACATGTATCATACATGTATATACTTGAGAAAATATTAATAATTGAGAATGACCACTTAAATTAATCTTTTCACTTAGCTCAATTTCTTATAACACTTTTAACATATAAATAATATATTCTTTTAATTTAAACCCTTTGGATTAGCAAATGTACAGATAATTTGATTTCAATTATTGATTGGTATATGAAATATAGAGTATCATTGCCATTACTTTAATGTCTCACTTTACTAAACACTTTGACCTAATATTATATGAAGAAAAGTTGCAATGGTAGTGATAGTTGTGCAGACTTCCACAACTACTGAAGTAAATTGTTGTTTTAAATAAAAGGGCATTTAACGACATTTCATGAACACATGCATAAAATAACGATACAGTGCCTTTGACATACCAATAATGTTTTTATATATACCATAAGTGAGCCTTATAAATAGCCTTGTTTATATTATAAAATAATACCGTTTACTGGTTTCAAATGATTGATAATAATCACAATCATAACCGTCATCGTGATCATCATCACCAATACTGTTTCATTCTTCCACCCCCCCCCCCCCCCCCCCCCCCCACCCCCCTCCCTGATAGATTAAAATAGATGTTAACGTTTAAGCAATTATAATTATTACCCTTTTTTGTTCTTTCGTTTTTCGGGATCTTTCGTCTTTTGCACTTTGTCAGTTTGATCCTTGTAAACGTGTGGCAAACTGTTACTGCGAATATGAGCCTTTTTTCTGCTTTTGGACAATGGCCTATCCTCGAGTGCATCATCTGTATCAATGAGTTGGTATCCGAGTAGGTCTTGTTTACGCCGATGCCTCCTCACAGCAAGCTTTCTCTCTTTGTCATTGCCACCCTGACTGCCATCTGATGCTGGCTTAACACAGTCCAGTGATGTCTCTTTGGTGGCCTTGCTACCATCGGGAGTCTCACACTGTGATATTTCTGCAGACAAAGTACCAGTACCATCATGCTTTTTTCTCTTCTGCTTAATTCTGACTTCCTTAAAGGGAGTGTCGATGCCATATTTTTGTATCAAGCGCTGACTTCGTTTCAGTGGTGTTAAAACTACCTTGGGGAATTTGGATTTCTGATAATTCAACTTAATGTCGTTTACTATTGTTTCATTTGCAGTTTCAGTCAATACTATTTTCTCATATGAGAAACGCGAAGTTTCATTTGCTGTCATGTTTTGTTTTCTGACACAGGATGAAGACCCCATTTCATCTTCACTTTGCTTATTTGCAGTTGAAGAACCTTTATTGTTATCCACATCTGTTTTGTCACTATTTAGTTCAGTTTTGATTTCTTTGACAATTTTCACAGAACTTATGTTACTTAGATTACTGTCTTCCGCTGGTTTCTTTCCTTCTAAATTACTAGAACAGTGAGTGGACATTAAAGAGGCAGTTGGTTTAGTACTCTGATTTGACCTTGTCACTGAATTATTTGCATATGATGTGGAACAGATGGTGTTTGATTCTGTTGTCTTTGTTGAGGGTTGAACATCTGAGGCTGGGGAAGCCAGTCCGGGATCAGTAGACTTTATTTGGGAGCTATAACGTAACATTGGTGATGACAGGGCGCTATCTGTTGACATCCCTTTAGAACTACAGTTAATGGTTGAGGAAGCTGAAACATTGTCTGTTGTCTTTGCTTTGGATCTACAGTTCAAGGCTGGAGAAGCTTGGCAGTCACTGTTAAGTCTTTGTATGTTGTACATCCATGGAATTGAATGCGAACTCGTTGGTCTTGGTGTATTTTTCAGTGTGTAGCGAGGCAGTGAATTTGATGATGTATTCTTCGGTTCCACTTTATCTGTTGAGGTGCGATCTCTACGTTGACTGGATGGAAGACGCTTGTTAAGAGGTGCCAGAAATATTTCACATTTGTTTTCCAGACTGCAATCATGACTGTCACTAGGCATGCTTTCTTTTACAAATGTGTCTGAGGATTTGTTATGATTAGATTCAGCTTTTGCTGTCCCATTCCTTGTACGTGGTTTATCAGCTGTACTTCTGGTTGCACTGGAAGTTTCGTTTTTAATTCTAGGACACAAACTATTGACTCCTAACCTTGTCATTTTTAATTCTGAATCACATGAGCCTTGAACTTTGGTTTGGTCTTCACTAAAAGTGATTGTGTTCAGAGCATGGGTTTCTTGTAAATTTTTCTCCATTTGTAGGCTACCTGGACTGTCTTTTTTGTTGTTGTAATTCATAGTATGTTTAAAATTACTTGAAGCATTAGTTTGAACTTGATCCTCTTTTATTGTTGGTGGTAATACTTTCTTTGTACTTGATGCATCTGTTTCCATTTCTTTACAGTCATTTCTGTGATTTTGAGAGGTGGATGGTTGGTCACATGTCTGTGAGTTATCAGTCCCAGTTTTTTTAGGTGTTTTTTCTCGTACCAGAGTTCTGTTATCACCCAATGACCTGCATGATTCCTTATTTGGTAATATGGGATCTAATCTTTTCAAACTATCTGCAATAGGTGTATGAATTTCTGTTGATTTTGTAGGAGCTGTGACCATCTTAATTTCACAATCCTCTGTAATATTAGCACTGTGGTGCTTAGTTTCTGATGAACAATTGGTATTCACTTTGTTACATCCTATTTCATTGTCTGCAGGTTTTTCATGACATCTAGGTACCAACTGTGAGTCAGTATCAGAATTTATCACAGTGGAGGTAGATTGTCTACATATTCCCAGCCCCATGTCATCAACACTGTCGGTGAACAAGTGGGGTGCAACACAGGTTTCCCCTTCTTCCAGAATGAAATCATTCTGTGCATCCGTGGATTTTATCTGTGGTAATTTCGACACTGATTTACGATATCTGACACTTGAGGGCAAACCTTCCCAGAGCTCACTGTCTTGAGATTCACTTCTCAATCGGCGACGTCGCGAAACAAAGTCATCAACGTTGTATCGCATCTCGCCATCTGATTCACTGGACGACATACTGGCTTGTTCTTCAGACATATCACAATTCCATTGACTGGACATATGGTTTTGTGGACAAAACATCTCATCTAAAGATACAAGAGAAATATCACAAGAACCGTTGTGCACATTGATTCCTTTATTGTCCTCTACTTTGTGTGAAATGTGGGATTGAAAATCATCTGTGTTGACAATAGTACAAGACCGTAAAACATCATTTGATTCTTTAGAAGTAACATCATCCGATGCCCCTTGAGCTTCTGTTAAACTTGAACATGCCAGGGGCAAAGAATACTGTACGATAGACTTACTACCTGTTTTAACTTCAGATACAGGTACACCAGGTACTTGTTCGTTCGTCACTTTTGGGTAATTAGTTAGACCAGTGATGCTTCTGTTGTTGATTCTTTTGTCTCCTTTCAATGTATTGCTAGAAATTATGTTTGATTCATAAGTCCTATTGTCTTTGTCTTTTGAACTTTCTGTCATGTTCGAGATACTCTGATTTTTAAACTTGACCACCTCTGATATAACTGCTGCACTTTGGCCTGGTAGTGTGGTCCGCAGCACATCAGGCAAAGTTGACTTTGGATCAACCTTGCCATCTTTCATGATGCTACAATCAGTTGTGATAAGTCTGGTAGTTTCAGATGACTCTGTTACAACTGGACCCGATTTGTGTGGAAGTAAATGTGCATCATGCTTCAGTAATGATACTGGGGACTGGCTGAGCACACTGGTTTGGGAACGGGAGTGCACATCCACATCATTCTTACCTATTGAATGATGCTTTGGCAAATGCTGAAGAGGATCAACTAAAACGTTAGTCCTTCCCAATAGATATTCACTATTAGATGAACATTTTGAAGACCTCTTTGTTACCAGATTACCATTTCTTGATTCCTGTGTATTTCCTAAATGCTTACTATCAGATTCCTTTTCTAACCCGTCACTATATTTACGCAATAGGCGTGGACTTTTGCGTGTTGTGATTACATTTTTATGCAACTTTGATGTGGGATCACTAACTGGTTCATCGTCTAAATCATGGGTAGCATTTTTGGAGAGAACCTGTTTGGATTGTCTTATGGCAGTTGTTGGTGTATCACAAGCAATCAAGCCGTCTGAATCACGTCCATCAGTTTTAGTGAAATGATGTTTGAATGGTAGTTGTGAAGTAGAGGATGATGAGATGGCTGCTGAATTACTAGTGCATTTGTTATCTTCTTGTACATTCGACTCATGCGTGTCAGTGAAAATAATGCACCGCTTTGTCTGCCTCGAGGAACCCTGTACTTTTTCTATACGTAGTTCACCAACACTTTGAGTCACCTGTGAAATATTGAGACTTTTCTCTGTATTCCAGTGTGGACATTTTTGTTTTGGCTGTGGCTCAGTTGTACCTTCCAGATTATGCAAACTACTTCCAGTGTGCTTAGGACATACGTTCATATATTCGTCTTTTTCATTTGTTTTTAGCCGATTATGTCTCTGTGAGTCACATTTCAATATTTTTTCTTCAGAATTGTTACTGGATTTTATGTCAATAAAAGATTTCTGGTTCAGACTTGAATTTGGCGTGCCCATATTTGGATTTCTGTTCGTGTTAGTCGCACAATCCCCACATGATTCTGCTTCTGAATAGGCATTTATATTTTTTTCCTTTGGATACACAGGATTAGACTTGACTTTACTTGGCGGACGTCCTCTTGTTCGTCTGTAAGGAGTACAATTACTAGCTTCAGCATCTCTGTTTGAACTATCACTGACTGATTTCAAAGGAGACATGTTTCTGCTTTCTGTCTTCAAATCAGAGCCACAACTTGACATTTTTCTCACTGGTTCATCAGGCCCCACCTTTTTACGTGCACTTTGTCTTGGTTTTTTCGGCGGCGTGTCATCGTGTATCTGACATCTTACCTCAGCATCTCGTTTGCCTTGTTTCCTTGTGTCTAGCTTTCCTCTGCTTCTTGTCATCCGAGATGTGGAAGCAGCATCATTGATGCTGTCAGATGGGGTAGTGTCTTGTGGATGCGAGACTTTGTCCACACACATCTTAGTGCATCTCTTTGGTGTACTAGTTTTCTGAAATGCAACAAAAGTCATTTGAACAATAAAATGAAAAGAAAATTATTTAAAAAAAGAACAATAAAAATCCATGGTCGATAAAGTCTGATGATATATCTACAATTACCACAATAATTATCATATATGAAAAGAAACATGTAGGTACTATATAAATGGAAATGAAAGTACATGTAGTATATACTGTCAAATAATTTATATATTAATTAAATCATGATTTTTTTTAAAACTATAAGAGCAAGCTAGGCAAGAATAGCTTACAAAATCAAGCAGTGATCAGCATAACCAGCTATCTCTAAAACTTTATATTATTGAGACATGAGACTGTAAAGCAGAAGAGAATTTGAAGAACACAGTGTTTGATGACCATACTGACCACAGGTATCTCCGCCACCCAACAACAATAAATCCAGGGTTGATGATGTGGATACATCTATAATAATAATAAGAAGAAGAAGAAGAAGAAGAAGAAGAAGAAGAAGAAGAAGAGTATAGCTAAAGCATTACATGTCACCTACAGGGCACCAACAAATTTTGATGGTGATGTAATATATGAATATATAAAATTTCTGAGAGTTGATAGTTCATTTTCACTTTTACTCTCTTAGAAATGTTATTATACTGATTGCATTAATTGTGCTGTCACAAATGGGCCAAATCCTATGAAACACAAACTCGTTCTATAGCTCTAGAAGGCCTAGCTCGGTTGAGTGCTCACTTGAGGTGTTTTTGCATGGCAGAATCGAACCACCTCAGTAGATCCGTTCAAGTGACTGGGTTTTTTCTCATTCCAACCAGTGCGCCCACAACTGGTCAAAGGCCATGGTATGTGCTTTCCTGTCTGTGGGAAAGTGCATATAAATAAAAGATCCCTTGCTGAATTAGGAAAAATGTAGTGGGTTTGCTCTGATGACTATGTGTCAGAATTACCAAATGTTTGTTAGTAATTAATCAATGTGCTCTAGTGGTGAAGTCTGACACCCAAAAGCCAATCTGTATTTTTTGTGTTAGGGTGTTGTTAAACATTCATTCATTCATACATTCATTCATTCATATAGGCCCTATAACTGATCTCCAACTAGCATTTAAAGCAAACAGGCAAAATGGCAGACGGCAGAAAACTACATGTATTTTACCCTGTGCGATCTCAGCGAAGTCGATATCGGTGACTTTGTTACAGTCTCGTATGTGGAATAGCCTATGTGCCGAATGTGGTTTTTTCACGATTTGTGTCTGGACCAAATTTGGGGGGAATCGAACGGTAAGTAAAGGTAGGAGAGCAATTTATCGTAGGCCTAGTTGTTAACAATTTGGTTCGGACTTTAGAATGTAACCATATTACCTATATAAACTTTGCTGAGATCTCCTAGGATAAAAAACGTTTTTTTTTGTGTTTTTTTACGTCTACCATTTTGCTTTTTTTAAAAAGAAATACTCTTCAAGAGGGGTGAAAGCCTTCGAAGTGACGTAATTAATATGACGTCATGATGATCGCCTATACTATAACACGTGTCATGACGTTAGATTAAGTTAATCCTTCCACTCCTCTTGGAGCGTATTCCATATTTAATAATAATAATAATAATAATAATAATAATAATAGTCAAAATGACAGCCTACATGCTTTTGTCCCAAGAAATTTCAGCGAAGTCTAATATAGGTGACAAGGTTACCATCTAAGGTCTACGACAGTAAATTTTTGGACCCTTGTTTTGTCTTTGTACATAATAAATAAAACATTTCAATGGTAATTTTTTTATATGATATATTTGACAAAATATACTTTTTATTTCTTTCATCTTTTAAAACTTAAAATTAATATTAATATATATATATAAAATACCGCTCTGCAAACAGCGTTTTCTGCTTGTTATAGAAATGTTTACAGGGGGCAAGGTTAGTAGACCAGTTTTTATTTTAATGTGGCGAAGCATTGTAATAATATAGCTAATTTTGAATTTGAATGACGTCAGTATCCCAATGACGTCACTTTGCATCTCCTTAGGTCTCACTACACAGATGTCATGTAATAGTTCACTTAGTTTTCAATACGGTAGTTTATAGCAGACATCGCACATGTAATAGTTATCTTAGTTCACTAGTTTATAGCAGACATCATACATGTAATAGTTTTCTTAGTTTTCACTAGTTTATAGCAGACGTCAGATATGTTATCTTAGGTCTCACTACACAGATGTCATCTGCCATTGAAACCCATGTTAAATTGCCCAATTTTAAATGAAGATTGCCAATAGAACGGGTACTCGTTGGCACTAAAAACATACACCATTGCGAACATACATTATATAAGCATTTATTTTCACTCCAAAATTGAGAATATTTCCGTCTCAGTGTTTTGCCATATGACCGCATCTGACTGTAGTACCGGTCCGAACAGGTGGTTCATTAACCGATTCACTCCGGCTGTCTCTTGCGCTGTGCACCCATGTCCCAAAAAGTCGATGCACAATATTACAAAATAACATGGGTAAAATACAGCCAGAAGGCTTACCATTAAACATACATACTGTTTCAATTCTTCACCATTTCCTAGAAGTGAATATGTGAACCATAACATGTGTCACAATTAGGAACTATAGTGGACGTGATCAATCAACTCTCACCCGGAAGTGATCTGTGTAGTGAGACCTTACAATGACCATAAACTGGGTACATGACGTTTCCGTTTTAAGAATGGTGGAAAAACATTCTAATGCAAAATTGCTATTAATTTTTTTTTCTTTGAACATTATTAAAGTCCGAACCAAAATGTTAACAACTACGAAATATTGCTCTCCTACCTTTATTTTTCGTTAGATTTTACCCACATTTTGTTCAGACAGAAATCTTGAAAAACCCATTACAATGACACAGATTCCACATACTAGATGATGACCATGTGACCTATATCGACTTCGCTGAGATCGCATAGGGCAAAAAGCATGTAATTTTGTGCCTGCTGCCATTTTGACTTTTTATGGAATATTCTCCAAGAGGGGTGAAAGGATATGACTTAATCCAATAACGTCATAACATGTTATGATATAAAAGCAAACGTGATGACGTCATATTAATTTATTATTATTATTTTTAATGATACCACTAGAGATCATCAATTTTATATTAATTATGTCACATGTTCACCCCTCTTGAAGAGTATTCCATAAAAAACAAAAATGACAGACGGCAAAAAACTGCATGTATTTTGCCCTATGCTATCTCAGTGAAGTCGATACTGGCGACATCGTTACAGTCTCATATGTGGACTCTGTGTCACTGTAATTGTTTTTTCACAAATTGTGTCTGGACAACATTTAGGGGGAATGTAACGGTAATTAAAGGTAGGAGAGTAATTTATTGTAGTTGTTAACAATTTGGTTCGGACTTTAATGCACCAGAATGTGTTTGAAGAAAATCTTGTGATTAAAAAGTTGTACCTTTCACGAAATATGGATTTCAAGTGAAATTACGGTGAGGTATATTAATTACCGTGTACAAAGCCAAAACAGGGGTGCGAAAAGTGACTGTCGTCGACGTTAGTATTTATAATTATGTATCATTGCAATATGTTTTCACGATTTCTGTCTGGACAAAATGTGGGAGAAATCTAACGGTAATACATGGTACAGGAGAGTAATGTATCGTAGTTCAGACTAGTTTCTCACCATCTGCCATTTTACTTTTTTTTTAATAGAATACTCTATAAGGGCTGGAATTAATATGACGTCATAACGATAGCATTAAGGTGGGTTTATACTTTTTACGCCGTCACACGCCGTTAAACGCTAGCACAGGCCGGTAAACGGCGACTACCGGCGAAAGCCAGCGCATCGGTTTATACTTTCACGCCGGCGAGAGTCGGCGTGTAACGGCGCTTAACGGCGTGCATTTTTCAAAGTTCAACCGTGTTGAACTTTCAAGGTAAGCGCTGGAAGACGTCAGCTATTTAGCCAATCAGAAGTAGTTACGTCATTTCACAACACAGCACTGGGTCACTGTACTGCAGAATGGAGAACACTGACGAACTTTTAATAAACGAAATACAGGGATATAAGTGTTTATATGTACCGACTTGGTCAGATTTCAAGGACCAGACTAAGAAGGACAATGCCTGGCGAGCCATTGGCGAATCGTTAGGCCGAGATTGTAAGCATGGATGTTTATGCGTTCTATGATTAATAATTCTTGTAAAAACCAGGCTATCCCATAAAACCGGTCTATTGTCATTTGGCTTGTTTTTACTGAATATATATATATATATATATATATATATATATATATATATATATATGATGTGTGTGTGTGTGTATGTGTGTGTGTGTGTGTTTGTATGTTTGTGTGTTTCTTTGTGGACGTATTGGGAGTTTTGTTCCCAACCAGTTCGCTTCCAGCCAGTTCTACCCCTAGTTGATCAGTTTTCCTCCATATGTCTGACTCCCCAAGTTTGCTCCAAAACCTGCAAGTTCACTATATTACCTGTTTGTCAACTTATTTTAAATGCCAATTGCAGCACTTCATGATTTGGAAATGGCATGTATATTAAGACCCCCGGACCCTGTTCAAAGTATAACATTAAATCGCCTTGGTTTTGATTGGCTTCAAGGATCTTAATACAAAAGTCGAGCAGTGTCCCCATGGCTCTCTAAATAACACAAGACGGCTGCTGTTTGCAACTGTACGAGGTGAAGTGCCACCTCGTCGCTTATGTCCACCATCTTAACATTTGTTCAAAGTTCAATTTTACCGCGGAGTCTTGAAACAAGGTCGGCATCTGCGAGCGTGTACGTCCGTGTGTTTATACTTGGACAATGGCGCTTAACGTCTGCCGTCACTCGCCAGCTCACGCCGTCAAACGGCGTAGCGTTTACAGGCGTGTGCTAGCGTTTAACGCCGTGTGACGGCGTAAAAAGTATAAACCCACCTTTATACCATGATAACGCATGTCATTGTTAGATTACGTTACATCCTTCCACCCCTCTTGGAGAATATTCCATTAAAAAAAAGCAAAATGGCAACTGTTTGTTTTTTGTTTGTTTTTGTTTTTTTATGTCTGTAAATAATTCAGTTTAGTTGCGTGTAAGAAAAAAAAGCAAAAGTGTTTTGGAAATAAATAAAAATAAAACCCACCACAATCCCCCTCCCCCCCCCCCCCCCCCCCCCCTATTTTCGTGTGCAATTTAGAAAACAATCGGCTCTGAAATAAGTAATTTATTGTAAATTCCATTGTAAGAATAAAGGCATTCCCTGTGGGAAGAACTATACTATCGGTATGTGGAATCAGTGTCATTGTAATGGTGTGTGTGTGTGTGGGTGGGTTTTTTTATATTTTATTATTATTATTTTATTTTACGATTTCTGTTTCGACAAAATGTGGGGGGGGGGAATCTAAAATTAATTAAAGGTAGGATAATAATTTATTGTCGTTGTTAACGATGTGTTTCGAACTTTAGCAGATTGTTTAAACAGATTACATAACCTTAAACACAAAACGTGTTATCAGCTGTGAAGCATGTTATGTAAATTCAAAACATAAATTAGGGGAATATTGGTGGCCATCTTGAAATTTCTGATAGCAGGCTAGCAGAACTATAGCAGCCTACGTGTGCTAAGAAAAATATGGCCTGCTGGAAATAAGACAGCATGTGTTTTGGAACAGTGCGTGAAAAATTAGGACATCCGAGATGTATTTTAGAGCATATTAAAATAGAACAGAACCCTGAGCTAAATAGCAGATGTCATTATCGTATGTAAATCTGTCTCTTGAAAAATTATCTACGATTATTATTATTATTATTATGGTTTTAGCAAGTAAATTTTTATTTCACCAGCTAGGTCTAAAAATGGACTGCTTTTCGCGTTTAGCAGGCCGCTATTTTGAGCCCAGAAACATACATTTGTGACAATATTGGTGGCCATCTTGAATTTCCAGTGATGTTAGTGTTAATGATATTAAAAAGCTTTACGTGCTATAAATCTACTAGACAAAAAATACGTTTTAAGGATAAAGCATATCAGATAATAGTCTGTGCCTATTGATTTTAATGGTTAAAATGTACAGACCTGTTTTATTGTGTGTTTTGCACAAGCATTCATATCACCACCATCTTGGTCAGCCCTGTTGGATCTCGTAGTCCTCCGTGTTGGTGTCAGACTAACATCATCAATGGGTCCGATTTGTTTTTGACGAGTTTCCATAATTTAATGAAGGCTAAGTATAGTGTATTAGTCTTTTTTTCCACGAAAAGACTGCCACTAATTCTAAATCAACCATAACATTGAAACTAACGATATTTCAAATGACGTCATGGGCAGGTGTCGATGACGTCACAAGCAGGTGTGAATGACATCATTGGAGCTACTGAATAGTACTATACTCCCTCCCACATGGAATGCCTTTTTTCATACAACTATGGAATTTATTAAAAGTTATTTATATCTGAGCCGATTGCTTTCTAAACTGGACACAAAAATAGTTGGTTTGTTTTGTTATTTCCAAAACATTTTTAATGTTCTTCTTACGTCAAACCAAACTGAAATTATTTACCAAAAATATTTTTTGCAGAAAGATGGGACGGACTATAGTACAGGAGCCAGGTCAATTTCTCTATATCGAAGAGTCAGGAAGTTTTAACATTAATTCTTATGTAAAAATATGTGTAGATTTAAGATTTGCAACTCTTACTTTCCTAAACCTATACGTTAACTGGATATATTATTATTATTTTATTATTTTGACAGGCCTACATTTTCAAGGTCAAATAAGGTCATTGTTTCTGAATATAATATAATATACTGTAAATTACACAGATCATTTGTTCTTTTAATTCTTTCAATCGATACTTATCAATATTGGTCAGAATCATTATTACTCTGGTTTATAGATATGTCCATTACAATTCTAGTAAGGGTGTTTCATGATTAAAATTTCAGGGACAGATTCAGAATTTAACCAAAGAAGATAATAATTTTATAGTCCTTACCAGAGGGAACGTCGTTTTTCATACTATGGAATTTTATTTCTGAGCCGATTGTTTCTTAAATTGCACACACACAAAAAAGAGTTGTTGTTTTTGTTTTGTTATTTCCAAAACATTTTAACTTTTCTTCTTAAGTCAGACCAAACTGAAATTAGTTTAAAAAAAAAAAAAACAGTTTGTGTAGTTTGGTTTGTTGGAAATGGGTAACCATGCTTATTAAGGTCTATACAGTGTATGGGTTATGGCGAGGGTAGGTAGGCCTACGGTTTATGGCAAAGGTAGATATCCACGCGAAATTGACCATCAAAGATAATTTTTGGGGTAATTTAAGATAATTTTGATCATAAAGTATGAATAATTAGGTTTTTACATTTTTCATATCTTTGGGGGGGGGGGGGGGGGGGGGAGGTTGTCTTTTTTAGAAATATGTTAGGCCTACTTAAGGTTCACTTTTCATAAATGGGTAAGAATTCGTTACAGCGTTACAAAAACGAGACGAGGGTAACCAAAAATAAGCTTCAAATCTTTCTACAAAAGGTGACAAGGGGAACATAGGCGTATGGCTCCTATTTTTGTAAAGATGGGGGGGGGGGGGGGGGGAGGGAAAGAGTATCCTGGCTTTTGCCCGAATTAAACAAAAATGCCCGAATCTGGATAACAACATTTATTCATATTAGCATACTATTATTACCAAACAGCTATATATAGGGTTGCAAATGATTCACTATACATTTTTACATGTATTACAACTAATTGTGAGGGTAAAATGATGGAAATACATGGGGGAAAAGGTCTCAGGTTAGCACATTTTGCCCGAATATCAGTATAATTTTACTCGAATTTGAGGTTTTGCTCCAGCGCTAGCGGGCAGTTGCCGCCCCTGCCCCCCCCCCCCCCCCCCCCCCCCCCCCGTCTCGTACGCTTATGAATGTGAAGATAGTTTCGGTATGGTGTTTTGGTAAAAAAAACGTACCTAAATTGTCAAACAAGAATTCTCTTAGCTAAGCCAGTGCACCACGACTGGTATATCAAAGGCCGTGGTATGTGCTATCCTGTCTGTGGGATGGTGCATATAAAAGATCCCTTGCTGCTAATCGGAAAGAGTAGCCCATGAAGTGGCGACAGCGGGTTTCCTCTCAATATCTGTGTGGTCCATAACCATATGTCTGACGCCATATAACCGTAATTAAAATGTGTTGAGTGCGTCGTTAAATAAAACATTTCTATTATATCTCTTAGCTAATACGACATATCATGGCCAGTGATGATGGTGTCTTGCAAATCACGTAACAACTTGGTATTCTAAAAACCTTCATTTTTTTTTCAGGAAGCGCTGTACTATCATACCAAATGGACACGGTCTTCAGTTTTCATTCCTGGGTTCGGGGATCTAACTAGGCGTGTATTGGGTTTAAACAGCTAACCATATCAGGTGTGACACTGGAGCACATTGGTTAATTAATCATCGGCTGTTGGATGTCAAATATTTGGTAATTCTGACACGTAGTCATCAGAGGAAACCCACTACATTTCCCCATATGCAGCAAGGGATCTTTTGTATGCACTTTCCCACAGACAGGAAAGTACATACCATGGCCTTTGTCCAGTAGTGGTGTACTGGTTGGAACGAAAACAAAACCCCAACCAGTTGAATGGATCCATCGAGGTGGTTCGATCTTGCCCCTGTTTCCCTTTTCAAAGAATTAGCATTACATATTGACTCTATGAACTCAACAAACTTAAGTCAAAATTACTCAAATATATCCATTCCTTTTCGATGAAACGCTCCAAATTATACACCAAATTACCTCATGAAAAATGCGCATTTTTTTTATATTTAGGACTTACTCCTACTGGACATTCAAAATTCAATAGCACTACAAATGCCCCCTCCAACCTACCCCAATTCCTTTCCTGTCCTGGACGGGGGAGCCGTCTTAAGTCGACATCTGCGCCCATGACAAGCGTGCGCTACAACAACTTGCTCTAAATGTGCACATTAAGCCCTATGACCTGACATGACCTGACCTGACTCTAACTGGGTGTTTTTACCCATGTGAGCCAATTGTAGACTACATGCAGAATAAAATCAATCATCTTATCCATATTTACATCTGGTGACCCCAAACTTGCCATAAAAATGATATTGCATTTTCTAGAATATCTGAAACATGGGACGTCCCACCAATGACTGGATATAGTCATTCCAGTTGTCACACTGAAAGCCAGTGTGCCGCCAAAGCTTTGACATTGGGGTAGGTTATTTCTCCTTTGGAAGGAAGGAAGGAAATGTTTTATTTAACGACGCACTCAACACATTTTATTTACGGTTGTATAGCGTCAGACAATTGGTTAATGACCACACAGATATTGAGAGAGGAAACCCGCTGTCGCCACTTCATGGGTTACTCTTTTCGATTAGCAGCAAGGTGTCTTTTATATGCACCATCCCATACGGGATAGCACATACCACGGCATTTGACGTACCGGTCGTAGTGCACTGGCTGGAGCGAGAAATAGCGCAATGGGCTTACTGACGGGGATCGATCCCAAACCGACCGCGCATCAAGCGAGCGTTGTACCACTGGGCTACGCCTCGACCCATCTCTCCTTTGGATGTTCATGTACCTTACCAGAAGTACAATGAATAGCATGGTTATGTAAAACACAGGATTAGCTACGGTACTCGTGCCTGTATGACTCAAAGAAGCGGGACCGGCCTCGGTGGCGTCGTGGTAGGCCATCGGTCTACAGGCTGGTAGGTACTGGGTTCGGATCCCAGTCGAGGCATGGGATTTTTAATCCAGATACCGACTCCAAACCCTGAGTGAGTGCTCCGCAAGGCTCAATGGGTAGGTGTAAACCACTTGCACCGACCAGTGATCCATAACTGGTTCAACAAAAGCCATGGTTTGTGCCATCCTGCCTGTGGGAAGTGAAAATAAAAGATCCCTTGCTGCTAATCGGAAGAGTAGCCCATGTAGTGGCGACAGCGGGTTTCCTCTCAAAATCTGTATGGACCTTAACCATATGTCTGACGCCATATAACCGTAAATAAAATGTGTTGAGTGCGTCGTTAAATAAAACATTTCTTTCTTTCAAAGAAGCGGCTATAGCCTTGGGACACCCTCTCAGTGGAACAGAAGTCAGGTCAGGGACAGATTATATATATATATATATATATATATATATATATATATATATATATATATATATATATATATATATATTGCGCGCGCGCGCGCACACACACACACACACACACACACACATACATACATACATACATACATACATATATATATATATATATATATATATATACTGAGTATACGGATTACATCGCCATCAAGTTATAGTGCACAACCAGTCATACTATCAAAAAAAAAAGGAAAAAAAAAGAAGAAAAAAAGCCAAACCCCATGAAACACAAGTGCATGGTATGTAGATCTATGAGACAAAGCTGTACACACATTTGTAAGTGAATGATTTGAAGGTTTGCAACAAAAAGTCATAAAGACTGTGATGTTGTGTTGGGTAACATATCTCCTAAGTTCAATGACCATAACTGTGCCAGAAATGGTCAAATTGTCATGATACTTAAACATGATCGGTAAAGCTGTATCCTAACCGGACGCGAACGATGCGAGCGATTATTTTTAGAAAGCATTGATTTCAGTTGCCGCATCCTAACTGAACACCGGTAACGATACATTTGACCATTATATGTCAGTATGTCACAGATATATAATTTACATTCCTGTCTCTAATTAACATATGAATTATATATTTGTTTTTCTTAATGACTAATATATATATATATATATATATATATATATATATATATATATATATTTCATAATCGTTGTCAAGATGGCCCGACATGAAATAGTTTTCCTTACTCTCTGTTTGTTCTGTGTTTGTTTCCTTCCAACAAACCAGAGCACTATGAATGATTATCCGTCAACCCAGATGGAACAGCATGTAGATGTGCTGCTGCCATGTGCTCTGGACTGTTTGAAATCCTCGACATGCGGCTGGATTATGCTCGATGGGAACTCCCACCAATGCTCTACTCATGACACCATGGACTACAACCATATACGCAAAAAAGAGGTTCAGAATAATGATAGCCTGTCCATCTACAAAAGGTTGTACACTGACATGCATTTTGAGAGAAACAAGAGAAGTTCTACGTATAAACTGGTAGATGCAACAGAAATGGAGTTCATGACGACGACAACAGCATCATGTGACAGTCCTCCCTCGTTGCCTAATGCTGGTGTTGAGTATGACACTCATGTTCCGGGGTCAACTGCAAAGTACATCTGTAACGATGGCTTTTCGTTCTGCGGATACATTCAGAAAGAGGTGACGTGTTTGGGGAATGGATCGTGGGAACAACTAAACACTGGATGTTCTCAAAACAAATTCTTTGCAGTCCCTGTAGATCTACCATGTCCTTTAACCAATGGATCCATCATTGAAATCAACGGATTCCCAAATGATAACTCTACGTTTTTTGTCAGATTCTATGACGTGTCGGAAAATATAGTTTTTTATATGATGGTGCGTTTCAATGTTATTGGAAAGAACAGTGTTGTTTTCAACAATCATGACAAGATGGGGAAATCAGGGTTTGAGGAGTATGCCGACACGTTTCCTTTCAAACTGTGGAAGCAGTTCAACTTAACAATCATCGTGGAAAAGGAACAGTATGCTTTGCTTGTAGACGAGAAACCTTTCATGAAATTCAATCACCGCAGAGCCCCTGAAACAGTTTCTAAAATTAACGTTGAACGTGGTGTTCAAGTTAATTATGTTATATTTTCGTTTCCTATATCCATTCAAAAAGAGGAGACGTTTTTGGGGAATGTATCTTGGGAACCACCAAAAACTGGCTGTTCTCAAAACAAATTCTCTACAATTCCTGTAAATTTACCATGTCCTTTAAACACTGGATCCATAATTGAAATTAGCGGATTCCCAAATGGTGAATCTGGGTTTGTTGTCAGTTTGTACGACGTGTTAAAAAACACTGTTTTCCATATGATGGCTCGTTTCAATCTTAAAGACGGGAACCCTGTTGTTTTCAACAATCGCGTCAACACTGGCAGATGGGGGTTAGAGGAGTACGCCGACACGTTTCCTTTCAAACTGTGGAAGAAGTTCAACTTGACAATCGTCGTGCAGAAGAAGCAGTATGTTGTGCTCGTTGACGAGAAACCTTTTACGACATTCAAACACCGCAGCCGCCCTCAAACAGTTACCAAAATTGACGTTTGGCGTGATGTTAAATTTAATTATGTTGAAATTTCTTACGTCACTGGGTAGGAGAAAGCTCAACGACAAAACCCATAATACTAGGTAGGACTGTATCTCTGCACAATGCAGAGTCGAATGGTCATTTGGCAAAATAGTGGTTGATTCTCTACCTAATGCCTTGTCTATAGAACGACGTACCTCAAGGTAAAATAAATTCAACATACAGTATATCCGAAGGACAAAGCAATTATTGCAGTTAATATCGCATCTCTGCCCAGGGTAGAATCAAAGGGAATTTTGTTATTAGAAACCACAGCCATGTGCTATCAATGCCTGTAGGTAAAACCAATTATTAAGTTTGACACTTGAAATTGTGTTAAATTAGTGATATTAAATGTTACGATTAATCGAGTTAATCGTGCATTGCTCACTTGCTAAATTAATCAAGTACATATGTAACAGAGTACAACGGAATACGATATACAGAGTTATTTCCCTTCTTGTATGAAGAAGTGAAAAACTACTGAAAATATATTTAACATTTGAAATATGTTGTCCAACCAAAGTTATTTAAAATATTTTGGTATAGAAACATAAACGTCACTTACAAGATGACATAAAATAGCAGTCTCACCAGTAGATCTAACAGCATTGTGTGGACTCCCATGTCCAGGTGACATTTCATCTATAAATAACAATTTAAATATCGACCAATTACACTTCGCCTTTTATAGCGTTATTCGGGAGCATACAAATTAAAAAAATATCGGGCGAGACTATTTATGCAATAGGCGAACTTGTTGGTCTATTATAACATTGAAAAAAACGGGGAAAAGTGCAGTAATAAACTATGGATTGTATACTAGTATAAACAGATTTTATGGCTATACCATCACGGTTTTTTTTGGTCTTAAAACGAATTTTATATGAATTTTTATATTGCAATTATTTTCTGGCATACTTCGTAATTCACCCGAATCATTTCGTATCAATCTAATTAAAATTAGCTCCACTATTACATGTGGATCTAAAGACAGCCAGTTGGAGCTCATGTCCACCAATCAAAACCTTACTTGCAGAATCCTAACGGTGATTTAAAAATAATTTGAAAACATTCCGAATTATCCTGAGGGTATACGACATGCCTTAAAACATGTTTTATTTTATAAAATAAATAATTTTTAATGTAAAATTGAAGACTGATAACCCACCCTGTACGTATTGGTATGGTTCGCTGTACTGCGGCCACTAAAATAGACTCGCCCGATATTTTTAGAATTTGTATGCTCCCAAATAACGTTATAAAAGGCGAAGTGTGATTGGTCAATATTTAAATTATTATTTACAGACGAAATGTTACCTGAACATTGGGACTACGCAGTGTTGTTATTTTTAAATCACTGGCAGGATTCTGCAAGTAAGGTTTTGATTGGTGGACATGAGCTCCAACTGGCTGTCTTTAGATCCACATGTAATAGTGGAGCTAATTTTAATTAGATTGATTTCGTATACCCTTGGTATAATCCCGAATGTTTTCAAATTCTTTTCAAATCACTGGCATGATTTTGCAAGTAAGGTTTTGATTGGTCGAATGAAAGGTCAACTGGACATGAGCTCCAACGGGCTGCTGTTAGATCACACAAACAAACAAAACCAAACACACAAACAACCCGTATCTCAATTAGAGTAGAGGTGTGTGGGCCAGCAGTGGTTTGAATGCTGACAACTATATTCAGTTTCTATTGTCATACCAGGATTGTTGTTTCAAAAGGTGTAGTATACAGGTAGTAAGTGACGCATTTCCTGCCCAAGCACTATCTTTGTTTTTTTGGATATCCCATACTTTTGTTTGTCGCAAGGTATTGTTAGATTGAAAGTATAGTTTGTTTGATTTGATATTAGCATAGTAGCACAAGGGAACAAGAAGGTCTGTGTCTTCATCAATAAGTACAACATCCCTCGTCGATGCACAAGCAACAGCTGTTTTCACAATCAGCTTATCTGCATCGCCTGTAGCTTGGATTGTTGAACATTGGTTGTAACGAAGCTTTCAGCTCAGCAGATTTACGAAATTCTGTTTCTTATCAGTGTTTGCTAGAAAGAGTTCCTTGTTGGTTTTACATGGCATGTCTTCTGTAAAGTTGACTCGCGCAGGGACTAATCCGTTTGATCGCCGTATGTGTGTTACATTCTTTGTTGACGGTCCTTAGCATAGCTATCAAAAACAACAACCGCATCTCCATATTTGCATTTGACGTAATCAACATATTATGATTCACAGATTTTCAGAAAAGATTCACCTTTAGTGCAAGGGATACGTTGTATGAGGGAACCTCCATCTAAAATGTATTTGTGATTTGAATCCTTCATTTCAACACCTTCACAATCACCCATACCCCAAATGGTTTCTGCGATTGGTGGCTTGCTCGCCTCTCTAAGAAAACCACATGCATCAAAAATGGATGATGGAAAGCTGCATAATTCATATTTGAATACTTCTGACATGGCATCAGTCTCGCTGTGTGCTGCTATAGTTAGGCACTGGAAAAGAAGTTGGGGATCAATTTGAATCGTGTCTCCATCAACTTTGACACTGGTCCTTGAGCTCACGATGACTACTTGGTTTGACTTTTTGAAAGTGTATTCTAAGATCTTCTTTCCAGTCATAAATTTATGACGTTTGACCCGACATGCTGTGCTTTGTCAAAATTCAAATTTTTCGTTGCCACTACTCCTGTTTCTATGTTTCTTAGAGATGGGTCTTCAAGAAAAGGGTTTCTTAATTAATTTGCAGCAAAGGAAATATTAAGTCAAATAGGCGCGTGTGCAGGAAATTGTGTAGAGGAAGTCTAAGACTGGCTAGTTGTGTTTTTAGGGGAGGGGTCGGGTCATGCGTCCCCGGAAATAAATTTTAAAAATACAATAACTATAATATAGCACGTGGGGAAGGGGACTGTTCTGATCGGAATATTACATATAGTCCGTCCCATCATACAAAAATGTTTCTTCTTATTTTTTTTTTGGTAAATAATTTCAGTTTGGTTTGGCGTAAAAAATAACAATAAATGTGTTTTGGAAATAAGAAAAATATAATAGTTTTGGTGTAATTTAGAAAACAATCGACTCAGAAATAAATAACTCGGAGTAAATTCCATAGTATATAAAAAAAATGCTTTCCCCATAGGAAGCACTATAAACATATTATGTTTCTATTATCTAACTATTACAACTGTCTTACTGTCACACACAATTCATTAAAACTGCAGGTGTGTTTGTATGTTTACATGAAATTATGATAATTAATGTGAGGCGAGATTGCAGCTTTAAACAAAATCCAAAATTGCCATGCAAGAAAACCAAAACAATTAGGGTGGGTGACAGCTCGCTAGATTCATCTCCTATATTTAAAACATGGTCAATTATACTCTTCAAAAAAAGTAGGGGAACTCTAATAAGAATTTACAATTGCCAAAATTGTAAGGTATAATTATTAGCTGTAGGGAATGGTTATATGATAATATTAAATTAATTGGGCAAACATTACAACCGGTAGTTCAGTATTACAGTAGGTTTTATGACCACCAAAGATCTTGAAAGACGATTGGGGTCAGAAGTGAAATTTGAAAGTTGACGGGGTTTTTTTATCAGTAAATCGCAAATTCAAACAATAAAAATGACTAAAAACAAAACAATAACAACTGTATGATCAACAGATGAAAAAGATTGACAGAAATAATGTTTCACAGTGATTAATGGGCCTTCCTGGAAATTGTCAAAAATCGAGAATGACACCCCACGCACGTGTGCGGGGCAAGTGCGTGATGCATGTCCAAACTATGGCATGTGTTTCGGTGAGTTGATAAACAGAACTGAACGTTCTGTACTAGGATGCCTGTGGTCAAAACGTATGTTCGGTCTAATAGTTGATATTAACATTAATATTTCAGATTCCCCTACTTTTTTTGAAGAGTATATAACAAAACGCAATTTCAGCTACTTAATTTTTTACCTGTATCATTCTTTATTTTTAAAGCATAGGTGGGGACATTTATGATGCCAGGGGCTGGCATCCATAAATCTCAGCTAAAGATTCACAAATAACTGGTAATCGGCCATGCTTGCTGTTACCGGAACGCGCCGGAACTAGAAAGCGGTTAGGGGACGTAACTCTGCCTAATTTTTCTCGCTAATTTATAATAGAGGCTATAGCATGCAATGCATGCAACTGCATATTGACTAAAGATGCATATCATTATTACTCGAAGGTAATTTCAGTTTGATAACTACACATAACGCTGTGTTATAGTATAGCATGCATAAACTGCATATGAACTAAATATGCATATCATTATTATATAGTAGAAGGTAATTTCAGTTTGAAAATGTGATATATTATAGTTATATTTCCATCATCCATGTGTAGTTCATTAATGAAATGTCATTCTTAAAATAGTTGAAATAACACAAAATCATAAAAAACCTTATTAATAAATGAAATGTACATGTTTTTCTCTTTCATAATAATCTACGAGACAAATTAACCCTTTCAAAATATGTGATGCATAACAATAATGCCAGACAGTTGTGCCTTTATATAAAAGGTAAACATCTACGGTCCGGGTTTTTTTATAATTTTGACATTTATTGGACCTCCGATGTTTACAAGTCTAATGGCCAAAACAAGCGTGCAGATTCCGCTCAGATTTCAGGCGGAACCGATAAAATCATGGAACTAATTATTTCATAGCGAAATATGAGATGTACTAACAAATATAAACACTTACTATATAAAGAAAACCTTTCGAGTTGCGTTTTACCTATAAATAGACAGTTTCTCTAAATAGTAATCCTGCATTAATCCAGTTTTCAGTTACGAACAAAATCCAGCTTTTCTGATGGGGGGGGGGGGGGGGGGGGGGGAGGGGGGTCAAAGACAAAAAGGGCACCATAACATGAAAAGGCACTATTGAAAAATTACACACGGTTCACATGGACCATAATATAATAGTGCTACAACAGGGACGCTGGCAGACGTATTCTACAGTGTTCTATACATTGACAGAATAAATAAATTTATAAAAAACCTAAAAATCCTAAATAAAAGGGGCACTTCTTAAATTTGAGGGGAGGGGGGGGGTCCCGACACCTTGGACCCCCCTCTAGATCCGCCCCAGGTGGGGGGGAGGGGAGGCTGGGGCAAGGCAGACATAGATGGATGGAACTGGGTGACAAGAGATTTTAAAATTTTTATTAATGTGTATTAATCGTAATTTAGTGTGCTTAACTGTGTTTAACACCTAGTAGCCAATGTGCACATTGGTACGAGGCAGTTGTCTCAAGCAGCAGTTGTCACCAAGTCACAGCTATGAATTGATTACTTTCAACAACATACTTAATGTTAAATTGGTTAAGTACGAATCAGTTTAGCCAATGTGCAGACAGGTACAACTGCTGATTGTGATAACTGCCTTGTACCTGTCTGCACCTTGGCTAAACCGATGTGTACTTTGATTACTACTTAACCGTTTGAACATTAACTGTGTTGTTGAGGATTGGTGTGCACTTAACATACAAGTAGTGAGATGGATGTGTATCATTTCTGTTCTTTTGTTGGTACCAGGATTACTTTAGGTAAGTTTACACGTAACATGTTCATACACTTGTGTTAATTTCTAAATGTTATGGTTAACATTTGAGAATTAATGCTTCATAATTATGTAGTTGAACATACTTTTTCAGTACTTTATTTATGTACATTGCTGTGCAGATTTGTAATGTAACTACATATGAATTATAGTACAAATTTTGAAAGTAGTTATATGAATATGTTTCAAGGAATAAATTAGATGGAGCTGACAATCATGATAACATTTTAGATTTACATGTATAAAATATTTTCAATGGCCAGTTTAACTTTCAAATTGTCTATGTTTCCCCATCTCTTGTGTGTCTATTCACCTTTCCCCAGAACTTGCTATAAAAGATTAATAGAAATATTATGAAAGATTAATAAAACTATTGTAAACAAAGATTTTTTAGGTTGTGGGTTGTGCAGGTTAATAAAAAAAATAAAAAATAATATATATAATTATAACTGAAAAAAAAATTAAAACAAAAAAGAAGAGCAAAATGAATAATAAATAAATAAATAAATAAAACCCTAAAATAACTAATGACCTGCAATGATAATTAAACAAATATTTTTTTAAAGGAAAAAAAAGGAGAGAAAAACCTTTGAAACACATGGCCTGTAATAATAATATTTAAAAAAATACTAAAGGAAATACTAAATAAACGATAAACGTTACGGCACAACAATAGAGAGAGAGAGAGCGAGAGATCGAGAGATCGGGGGGGGGGGGGGGGGGGGGGGGGGGAGGGAACCTAGACTTAGTGCACAGGATATTTCTAATATAAATAAATCAATTACTTACAATTAACATAAAGGAAACAAAAACGGGTATTTTATATGCACTTTCCCATCGACAGGGCAGTACATTCCACGGCCTGAGCGCTATTACTATAAGATAAAACAGAGTCTAATAAGAGCGGTCGATCCCACAACCGTCTGTACACCAGTTGAGCACTCTGCCGCAGATCTTCATCTGTACATTCCGTCTCAAAGTAATTTTTAAATTTTAAAAAGGGTGACCATGGTGGATAACTCTGTATTACTTTCTGCACAGCAGTTTTTAAAAATAATCTCCCCTCGATCGTCAACTTCGCCTACAATGCCATCGTTGTTCTATGATGTGGAATAAATCTGCACAAATACGAACAGCTGTTTACAAATACAAAAATGTCAACGGTCCCCACCCCCGAAGAAACCAGCAAGAGCCGACACCTGCGTCCATGACAGGCGTGCGCTAAACATTATATTATGTCCTGTAACGATTTTAATCATAATTTTGTAAGGCAGTAATAAAATAGTTTCATTTCATGACAATAAAAGTTTGAAAATAATTTTATTTGTAGATTCATGTAAAAATTGTATAAGTGAATGCTGTGACCTACAAGGTTGAGCGTGTGTACGTAGCCCAGTGGTAGCGCGGTCGGTTTGGGATCGATCCCCGTCGGTGGGCCCATTGGGCAATTTCTCGATCCAGCCAGTGCACCTCGACTGGTATATCAAAAGCCGTGGTATGTGCTATCTTGTCTGTGGGATGGTGCATATAAAAGATCCCTTGCTACTAATGGAAAAATGTAGCTGGTTTCCTCTCTAAGACTATATGTAAAAAGTACCAAATGTTTGACATCCAATAGCCGATGATTAATAAATTAATGTGCTCTAGTAGTGTTGTTAAACAAAACAAACTTTAACTTGTACACCGTGATATTTTTAATATGTTGTAGACAAGGTATTTCAGATTGAAAAACCATTAAAATTTATTCTGTTGCAATTAATTGTGGGTTGACCACTTTTTTCAGCTAATTTGACTGGACTATTTCGACACTTGTGGTTTATTTGTATTGAAAAATAGTATATACATATTCCTGGCTTAATGGGATGAATATTATTACAGAACATTGCGATGCATCCTCAAAAATCAGGTATGTTGTGTTTCTTCAGTTCTAAGACTAATTCCTGACGTGACATGTCAAGTATTACATAACCATAGAGGGCATATTCACTGGAATGGTACAAAATGGCTGCGCCCGTTACATATAATAGCCGTCACATTTAACCGTTTTATTAATTAACTATACGATTATACTTGATAATATTAAGCAATAATGTGCATTATATATCGACGAATATGCCAAATGACTTAATTGATCCTACCTTTAATAAGAAACTGTATAAATTTAGTTCTGTTTGTGTTTGATTTAGTTCGAGAAAGACTATAATCATATAAATGTGAAACAAAATACAAACAGATGCAGTTTTGCATTCTGTTTACACTGGATTTAATTGCATATTTCCAAATGAAAGGCGAACGCTGAAACATAGACATCTGTAAATAAAACGCGTCTAAGAAGTTGCAAAATGTTCAAGCACTTGATTAAACTTTTTGTTCTATGGATGGATTATAAATTACGCTAGATGACCTAGAAATAAACGTGGTCTGAACATGCTACACTTTAAAATAGTAAATAACTTTTTGAAGATGCATCATGAAAAAGTAGAGGATTTTTATTTGTTTTACTTTTTCCTATACATTTCCATGATTGTGGTAAAGACAACAGCAACACATATCAAAAGCTACATATCAGCTAATTCAGAAATGCAAGCCGAAGAACATAAGTCAGATTGCTTGTTCGTTTTTGTAGTGAGTTATGACAATGTTGCCGACTTGTGAGATCTTGACCAAAATGCGTCATTCATTTTTAAAAATGGCTGCCAAAATAGCTTTTAGCTAACTATCCCGAATGTCCACCAGACTAACTAAAAATGTTGGATCTGTTCACCAATTTGACACTCAAACTCAAATGTTGAGATCGGGCTCATGGACTATTACGCCTTCAAAGTATTATATTGAAATTTAACTGCACAGCAAAAATAAAAACTAGAATGTTCTTTGTTGAATAATAACAATGTGCTTACCGTATATAATCCGTTTGCTTCAACAGAAAATCGATAAATTGGCATGTAACTTCGTAATGAATAAAGTTAAAATACATATAAAAACATGTTATCAAGTTTTAAACCCATACCAACTCAATTAACATTTAAAAAACAGAAATCCAGTATAAATATATATGGAAACAAGCAATATCCCATAAAAAGGGCGCACCTGCCATATGCAAATGAGCCACATCACTAAAGGGGGTCCAGAGCGAAGTTCACACAGTCAGTAGCGAGTGTGCCCACCTTGAGCATTGATACAGGCATGGCACCGTCGTCTCACTGAGGCCACTAAATGATGGAGAAAGGGATGGTACGGGCTGTGAGGGTTGCTGGCTGGAACCTGTTTCGCATATGCCTGGTTCGGATCCATGTGTCTTGGCGAGGGGTTGTCACGCGTGGTCGGCCGCTACGGGGACGGTCCCTGACCTGGTTGTTTTGTTGATATCGTTGCCATAAGTGCCATACAGTGTTTCTGTGGACGTTGAATTGACGTGCGACGTCACGCTGCGAGGTCCCAGATTCAAGCATCCCCATGACTCGCTACCTATCATTTTCTCTGAGGTGTGGCATGACGAAATTGCATCAAACAGTTCACTAATGGTGTTTTTCTGATTTATGGACTTCTGAAGGCTGCATAGAGTGGGAATGATTTTCGGACTGAATGTCTGGCCTTTTATGGTGAACACTGGACAGCATTTCTTCCGAATATTCCATGCTTGTTGCACAAAGCATGCAATCGCTGCAACAGCTGCTTGGTTGCATTTGTTTCTTGTTTACATCCATAAATCCATTCACAAATTTATTACTCCAAACAATCCATGTCACAATAACTTTTGCCTTTGAGTATATTTCTTTACACATTACCATTAAATTATACAGATTAAATATCCTTTTTAATACAGGTTGAGGGACAAAATGCTAGATCGGCCAAGGTATGCAACTTTACTTGCATTGTTTATGAAATAAAATATAATACAGTACAAAGAGACTAAAGGTAGAAATATGCGTGCTTTAGTCTGCTAGTGGCAGTCCTCTTTGTGGTGATGCAAGAGGGGTGAAATCTCCAGTGAATAATTTCTTCGAGAGTGGCTGTCCTACTATTTTGCCAAATGCCAATTCGACACTGCATTGTGAAGAGATATGGCTCTGATTAAATATTACGGTTTTGTCTTTCTTATTACCTTGGATATTCAGGGGAGTAGCGTGATCTGGACCTGGGGGTGGGGGGGGGGGGGGGGGGGGGGGGGGGGGGGGGCGCGGTTCGAATATGAACCAAGTGGACCTTTTTCTATTTTGTTTTTGCACCACCCGAAACTCCATATTTATAAACCTGTATCAGAAAGAAGATTTAACCTATGCAGTTTGAGGATAATTTGTAAAGAGTTGGGTTTTTCTAATTTACCCTAAACTGTTTTCCCCAAAACTAAAGTCATTTGAGATGGCCTGGGTTTTAAAACTTAATAAATTAATATATTTTGATATGAATTTTATCTTTATTCATTATGAAGTTACATACCAATTCATCGGTTCCCTTTTGACGCAAACAGACAATAGCCTAAAAAACTATATTTTCTGCCTCAGTAAAATGTAATAATGCGTGCGTGTGTGTATGTGTGTGTTTTGTGCACGCACACGGGTGCGTTTAATTTGGATATTGTACATGCAACAGTAATAAGCTTCTAATAAAAGAAATATCGAAAGAAAAAAATAAATCTGTGAAAACCCCCAAAAACAGAACAGAACCAAACTTTAGTACGTTCAGGCCGTTACACAACGGCATATGAGGAACATACGTATTGTTTATTACAGTAATATTTGGACG
>NC_054712.1:11225345-11280345 GCF_016097555.1 Gigantopelta aegis | reverse complement strand
ACTCATGTTTCACTCAGTTGTAACTTTATCCAAATGTGTTACAGGTTTGTAGATTAACTAAACTTAGTGTTAATTTTCACGGGTTGAAACTAGGGTATGTCACTTTAAAGTCTGATGTATATGGTCCGGGCCAGGGGGGAGGGTAAGTTGGAGGTGGGCGGAATTTGGAATACGAATTTAGTAATTAGTTCAAAGACCGAAAACCAAAATGAGCTACAAACATTTAAGTCCAAACAATAAAATTAGAGTGCTCGACCGAAAAGGTTTTAAGGTGATTTGAGCAATTTAGACGGGCTGCCAAAAAAAAAACAGCGTTGGACTTTACAAAAAAAATAAACAAACATTTTGAACTGCGGCCAAAACGTTTTAAGTCCAACTAAGCCAAAAAAAGGAGGTTGCTGTCCTAGGTTAAGGTTGCGCAGCGGGACTCATGGCGAGTTGATGGGCTGTTCGAAGTTGAAGTTGCATCAGAAAACAGCTCTGAATCCCCATGAGTCTAAGAACAAGTCGGTATGACGGCACTGGCACTGGGTGGTGCTGAAAGTAACACAAAACAACACAATGAATGATTCATCCATTTAACACGTGCTTTGGCAGTTCAAGCACGTCTGTTTTAGACACACCTTCCTATGGAGTTCTCCGGTTCAATGCGTCCAAGATAGACATAACACAAAATAAAGAAATCCAACGCACGCAGATGATTAGAAGTGCTCGGGCAAACAATGTAGCCATTTTGACTGTTTGTCTCATTTTATCTTTAAATATTTGGTTGAAATGTGCACTGAACATTAGCCCCAACACAAATTGAATGAATGAATGAATGAATGAATGTTTAACAAAACCCCAGCACAAAAATACACATCGGCTATTGGGTGTCAAACACAGGTAAGTTCATGAATATAATTTTCATTAAAAATAAAAATTACTATATAATTATGTAAACCCACAGTGTAAAGACCTGTCAAAACTAAGTGTGGCGGATAGTGGAAGTAATAAAGAAATGATAGGGATGCGAGTTTAAATATGCTTCAGCACATTTTAAACAACGGCCGTATGATTACTGTGACATTTGGTCTAAACAGCGAGAGAAGAAATCCGACATCGCCACAATAGCTACTTGACCGGCTTCGGTGGCGCAGTGGCAGTCTAATTAAAATTAGCTTCACTATTACATGTGGATCTAACAGCAGCCCGTTGGAGCTCATGTCCAGTTGACCTTTCATTCGACTAATCAAAACCTTACTTGCAAAATCATGCCAGTGATTTGAAAAGAATTTGAAAACATTCGAGTTTATGCCGAGGGTATACGAAATGATTCGGGTGAATTACGAAGTATGCCGGAAATTAATTGCAATATAAAATTTTATATAAAATTCGTTTCAAGACGAAAAAAAACCCCGTGATGGTATAGCCATAAAATCTGTTTATACTAGTATACAATCCAGAGTTTATTACTGCACTTTTCCCCCCGTTTTTTCAATGTTGAAATAGACAAACAAGTTCGCCTATTGCATAAATAGTCTCGACCGATATTTTTAGAATTTGTATGCTCCCGAATAACGTTATAAAAGGCGAAGTGTAATTGGTCGATATTTAAATTGTTATCTATAGATGAAATGTCACCTGCACACGGGAGTCAACGCAATGCTGTTAGATCTACTGGTGAGACCAGTAGAGCTAATTTTAATCAGATTGGCTAACCAGTCGGACTTAAGGCTGGCTGGTATAGGGTCCGCAGCCCGGTACCTGCACCAACCCAGCGCGTAAAAGTAATTCACTAATTGTCAACAAACATAGTATGTGTCTATTTACTCTTGTATCGACAACATTGTAAAAGTTATAAATAAATGAATAACATTTCTGTTGAACTGTAATTTACAAATGTTATGAATAAAATGTTCTGTCATTGGTTTTAAGTGACTGACGTTACCAAAACTGATATAGATAACTGAAAACTAACACAATCAACCTCTTCTTATTTGAATACAAGTACGATCACAGGTAACAAATCTGTTAATATTGAAAATTAAACTTGATATGTAACTCTGTATGGTGAAGATATATACACCAAGTTCAGCTTAGTATATATATTGAGGCATTATGGAAACTCAAAATGGAACAGATGGAAAGTCGCCTAAAAGAGGGAGTCGAAAACTATAATCCCCTCAGTTTGGACCGATCGAGGACTAACACGCGTCTGCAATCCCAACATACATTTTATTTGACATATACATGTAGTAATGTAATTTTATTCCCTATGTGAACTATTTCCAAATATTCCACATTTAACTATCAATCACAAATAAAATAATAAATTAATGGAATAAATAAGAATGGATATCCACCTTTCCGATGGAATTTCCAGATTTCATTTCATTTCAACTTTCGTGCTTACATCCATTTAAGGTTCAAGCATGCTGTCCTGGGCACACACCTCAGCTATATAGGATGTCTGTCCAGGACAATGGGTTAGTTGTTAGTGGTTAGTAAGAGAGAAGAAGGTGTAATGGCCTTACACCGACACATAGAGCCCCCAAGAACTCGATCTGGGTTGGAGCCGGTACTGGGCTGCGAACCCTGTACTTCAGCAGCCTGTAGTCCGATGGCCTCACCACTTCGCCACCGAGGCCGGTGAATTTCCAGATGGCAAATTACAATATTTATTTCTGTTTTAACTGTCAGTGATACATTGAAGGTGTTTATTTTTGTTTTTTAAGTATTTCATCCTTGCCAGAAAAAAAACCCAATTGTGTAATAGTCCACAGCACACGAGAGTGAGACACTTAGATATGGTGGCATAGGTAAAATTTCTTATTATTATTAATTTGTGGAGAGAGAAACATTGGCCAGCAGTCGGCGTGTGTCTAAATACGCAGACCCTTGTTTTAGCCCGACAAAATGGACACCAAGTTTGGTTAATCTGGATAAAGTTATAATAGAGTGCAACTGAAGTCTGTGAGGTGTAAACGGGAATATAACGTCTGCAAATGGACTAGAGTTTACCTCGATAATGGTTACTCCTCAGACGAACGTGCGTTTTTACAATTATGAAAAATGTATTTCGGGGTATTACAAAAACCTGGATGACCAGAAACACTTCCGATGTATGAAAATAGATAATCTAAACAATAAAATATAAGCAGCTTCTAATTTTAATTATAATAACGGCTCTAATAGTAAAAAATACGTCATAGTGTTTAAAAACTAGGGTCTGTCGCTTTAACACTAGTAATCTCAAATTAACGACAACACTCGATTCATTTGATGACAGGGACCATTAAAAGATTATTTATTTTTAGCATTATTATAGTTACCTATATATTACCTATTATATGCATGTATACTTCAAGGGGTAGTACAGCGCTTGCTCGATGCGCGGTCGGTGTGGGATCGATCCCCGTCAGTTAGCCCATTGGGCTATTTCTCGTTCCAGCCAGTGCACCACGACTGGTATATCAAAGACCGTGGTATGTACTACCCTGTCTGTGGGATGGTGTATATAAAAGAACCCTTGCTGCTAATCGAAAAGAGTAGACCATGAAGTTGCGACAGCGGGTTTCCTCTCTCAAAATCTGTGTGGTCCTTAACCATATATCTGACGACATATAACCGTAAATTTAATGTGTTGAGTGCGTCGTTAAATAAAACATTTCTTTTTTCCTTTTTGTATACTTCATATTTAAACTTCTTGGTCATTACAGTAAAGGTTGTATAATTAGATAGTAATGCAACTTTAGAAATACATTTAAACAAATACAGTTTAGGTGGTGGTGGTAATTATTCATAAAAAAAGTATGGATTGGGTTTTACATTAAGTGACCACAGCAACATGTCGACAAAATAAACACAGTGTTGATGACATTACAAAACTGCTTTTGCTGTGACAAACGATACACTTTCACGTAGTAATAAAATATCACTCTGCCGTGGAAATTGCAAGTCGTTAATTGTATTAAGACAGATAAACAAAAGTTTGATTTGTTTTACGACACCACTAGAGCACATTGATTTATTAACCATCGGCTATTGGATGTCAAACATTTGGTAATTTTTGTCATATAGTCTCAGAGAGGAAACCCGCTACGTTTTTCCATTAGTAGCAAGGGATCTTTTATATGCACCGTCATAGACAGGGCAGCACATACCACGGCCTTTGATATACCAGTCGTGGTGCACTGGCTGGAACACGAAATAGACCAATGGGCCCACCGACGGGGATCAATCACAAACCGACCATGCATCAAGCGAGCGCTTTACCACTGGGTTACGTCACGCCCCATAGATAAACAATGACCAGAAGAATATGTGGTACTTTTATAAAACAACAAAAAACAAACAAAACCCCAAACAAAACAAAACAACCAAAAACAACACAAAACAAAACGTAGGTAAGAAATAAGAAGGGCAAACAAAAGAAGAGCATTGATAATTAAAACTGAGTTTGATGTTGAGATTTTGTTTGGTTTAGATTTTTTGCGAGGGTGTGTTTGTTTTGTTTTGCTTGATTTTTGTTGTTGTAACAACTGTTGTTTATTTTCGTCTGTTGGTTTTCTTTATGGGTATGTTTTATTAATTTTATTATTAGTTTGGAGGGTTTGTTTGTTTGTTTGTGTGTGTTTGCTTGTTATTGTTGTTGTTTTTTGTTTGTTGTTTTTTCTGGGGTTTTTTTGTGTGGGATTATGTTTTGGTGGGGGGGGGGGGGGGGGGGTGCTGGTATTTCGTTTTTTTTATTGTGTTTTGTTTCTGTTTTCTTTTATTGTAGTTTTGTAGTGTTTGTGTTTAGCTAAAGCCATATTAACTGTAGTTACCAGTCGATCCGATAATTAACAACATCTCTTTAATAGGCAAACATCTGCCGCAAAATCCTCCACACAGTAAGTCAATTTTTGTACCATCCGCGTTACGGACCGTCTGACCCCAGGCTCTCCAACCAACCACAGGAAACGGCAGCTATAATGATAATAATAATCATTTGATATTACAAACACATTAAGTCATTTGTGACAAAATAAAACAAAATAAAAACACATTACAGAACATTGTTTAATCAATAGTCAGCTGCTACATGTGGTCTACAGAAGGATAGATTAAATCAGCATTTAGTATTGGTACCGGCCTCGGTGGCGTCGTGGCAGGCCATCGGTCTACAGGCTGGTAGGTACTGGGTTCGGATCCCAGTAGAGGCATGGGATTTTTAATCCAGATACCAACTCCAAACCCTGAGTGAGTGCCCCGCAAGGCTCAATGGGTAGGTGTAAACCACTTGCACCGACCAGTGATCCATAACTGGTTCAACAAAGACCATGGTTTGTGCTATCCTGCCTGGGGGAAGCGCAAATAAAAGATCCCTTGCTGCTAATCGGAAGCGTAGCCCATGTAGTGGCGACAGCGGGTTTCCTCTCAAAATCTGTGTGGTCCTTAACCATATGTCTGACGCCATATAACCCTAAATAAAATGTGTTGAGTGCGTCGTTAAATAAAACATTTCTTTCTTTCTTTCGTATTGGTTACCAGCTATGAGTATTTTACATGCATTGTTCTACAGACAGGACTTGGCACACCACAGCTGTTGAAACAACAATCCTGGTGTGACAATAGAATTGAAAATAAACCATTGGGGAGCCACCAAAATTTAATATGTTTTTCAGTGATGCACTGCACAACAAGTGCGCATTCAAACCACTGCCGATCCGCACACCTCTACTGTAATGGAGATACGGTTTGTTTGTGTGTTTTGTTTTATTTGTTTGTTTGACCGAACAGCGTTAAAACCAAGGGCATTCGGGTCTTTTTGGGAGATTTTCGGGATGTTTAATAATACCCAGAATGTCCAACCAGGATCTGAACGCCCGTGTTAAAACGAATGCTGTCCAACACGCCCCAAAACCAGCTCGCCCTCTACCAACTTGCCCCAACAGTTGGTCAACTAACCCCAAACGGTTTAGTGAATTCTATTATTTCCTTAGTATAAAACAGAGATATAAAGCAGTCTCGATGGACCTCGGGTGATTATTGCCACAAACATATTAGAAATGTGCGACTTCTTGATCAGGCGTCTGACTTAGTATACAGTTGTGAATAAAGCAGTCTTTTGGACCTCCCTTTATTCTTAACAGTTGGTCATAGGAAAACCCCAATCAGTAAACTAAGCATTGCATATGTAAGCTATGGAGTCTCTAGTGTCGGTATAGAAACAGAGATATAAAGCAGTCTCGATGGACCTCGGGTGGTCATTGCCACAAACAGTAGAAATGTGCAACTTCTTGATCAGGCGTCTGACTGAAGTAGGACAGTTGTGAACAAGCAATGTTTTTTTTTTCTCTCCTTTTATTATTACGTTTTGTCATAGGCAAAACACCAATCAGTAAACTAAACATTGCATATGTAAACTATCGAGTCTAGCAGCTCCAAATTATCTGTGCCGGTCTAGTTACAGCAGACGAAAGCAATTTAACATAACTGACCATTGCTCCTAGCTGTTACTACTGTGACATTTACAACTTTGAACTCCCAGTGAATATTCCGGCGTGAACTATATTACAATTCCGTCAAATGTAATATATAGAGGATTCGTCAAGCGTATTTTTAATATGGAAAATATCAACAGAGTCTTTGTTAATCGGTATTTGTCGAGGCTCTGCTCCTGTTAAAACTAACCGTTGGATCGACAATTAGCCCAGTTCCAGTCGTGTCAATATTAAATGTTCCTTTTGGTCCACATGCCGCTCTGATGTTATTTTCATGTAATGAGTAACAATCTTCTGCATGACCGTAATCGCTTGGTATGCCGAAAACTGTAACTGCAAATGTTCTGTCTGTTCGGTCGACTTCCATTGTCTGCAATGAAAATAACTTTCTTAAAGATCTAGTAAGGGGAATAATTTGAAGAAATACATATAATTGGTATTAATCATTGTACATACATACTTTTCTCTCAAAGACCTTTTGTTGTAATTGTAATTTTTGAAATAAATAAAAGCGCAAAACTTTATTAGCCCATACAATTTCTGCTCGAACCGATGGACGTTTGGGGGATTTGACACTATGTTTTATTATTACTGCATATTACGTAGATGTGCGGAACGTGTTTGGGATTCATACTACTCTTAACCCTACTACTGATCTTACTGCTGTTGCATCTGATTTAATAATAATAGTCACTGATATGGCCGTAACTGCTGTCGTTCCTGTTGTTGGTCGTGGTGCCAAAAATAACTAAATCTTCTATATCGTATTTCTCGTATGTACCTGAATGTTGACTCGAATTTTATTGTAGCGAGTCTCCCCACCACCTTTTGATTCGCCTGGGGATACCTCTCCTCCACAAGTCCGGTTGGATTGGGTGGCTTGTACGCTACATTTACAGTATTCAAGGTCACATATTCGATGGCGCCGCTGTTCATATTACGACAGTAGATCTTAGCTTTTGTAGTTCCATAAGGAGCCGGGTAAATCCAGTATTCACCATCTCCGTACTGACTGTTACACGCCTTCACTTCAGAACATGATCGGATTACTGAAATGTGACACATTAATTACCAGAACATATATCACAGTAGTACGTCATGTGATGTCAACGAAAGTCAAACTTTATATGTGTTCATCTGCTTCCTCGCCTATGCAACATATTGCTGTCTCCCATAATTATAATCTCCACTTGTAATGGCACAATTTGACACCCAATTGCTTAACATTAATATACACTTTCACTAATTACCCCAATCCAGTACCGCCACGCCTGAACGCTAACCTAGTACACATACAAACGCCTACAAGCACGCACAAACGCATCCATTAATATGGATTTGTAAATATTTCAACTAAAAATAGCAGACAAAAGTGTAAGTCAAATGAATTACAAGATAAACATGTTCTATCCATTAAGGCACTTACATGTGCAAACTACACTTGTCCACGTAGCACCAATCTGACATGTGATAGAAGTAACGCCATTCTGAGCGTTAGACCCTGAATTACATGCATACTGCAAGGTAGCTCCGAAAGCTGTTGAAACTAATGATGGGTTAAATTGTTGATTACTATTTGCAAAGACAAGAAGACTGGGGCACTCTGGTCCTCAAAAAAATGTAAAGTAAGATGTTTATATATATTCACTGATCTAGTTTTGTTTCTAACAATGTTTACTATAAATTTAGAACGTATTATAAAGCTAAGACCTATATATTTCCGCTAAATAAAACCAATGTACCATTTTTTAAAAGGACTAATATAAAGTTTCTATGAAACCACCTAGTAGTGCCCTGAATTGTAATAAATTACCTGAATTATAATACTTGCCTTGAATTGTAATAAAAAAAAACTGCCCTGAATTGTAATACTGACTTGAATTGTCATAAAACTGTCCTGAATTGTAATAAACTAGCTGACTTGAATTGTAACAAAGAATTGCCCTGATTTCTAATAACCAGGGCTGCCTTGAACTGTAAGAAGATACCGACTTGAATTGTAATAACACAAAAATGGAAAGGAACGTGTGCTTAATGACACCGCACCGCATTTCTTCAATTTGAGGCTGTTGAGTTTATTGTATTTAAGACGATCATTACTGCCACACGGGCTTCTTTCGACTATCAGCAAATACGTCTATGGACCGACTGCGCTATTTGTCATTTCAGTCAGTGCTCCACAACTGGCATAGTATGTATTATCCTGTCTATATGATGGTGCATATAAAAGATCCCTTGCTGTTAATCGCTAAGAATAACACAAGGAGTGGAGGCAACATGTTTTCTATCTTAGTATCTTTGTAGCCTTTAACCATGTCGGGGGCGGGATCTAGCTCAGTCGATAAGAGCGCTCGCCTGAGGTGCATCGGTCACAGGATCAAATCCGCTTGGTGGAACAATTCTCTCATATTGCCGTCCGAGCCAGTGCCCCACGACTGGTATATTTGAAGGCCGTGGTATGTACTGTCCTGTCTATGGATATCACTTGGTACTAATGGACAAATTTAGTGCGGTTTTTTTTACTACGTGTCACAATGACCAAATGTTTGAAATTCAGTAGCCGATAATTAATAAATCAATGTACTCTAGTAGTGTCGTTAAATGAAACAAACTTTCTTTCTTCTCCACACTCGCCTATACCAAGTATCACAGCCATAATTTAGGCCTAGATATCCAAAGTACTATACAAAGTATATGGTTTGTTATTATGTATGTGTATGTGTATGTCTGTGTGCGTGTGCGGGTGTGCGGGTGCGTGCGTATGTGTGTTTAATTATGTAAAGTCAAACCTATATTAGTCGGCCTCCCAAGGGAGTAAAAATTGTGGCCTTTTAAGAAAAGTGGCTGCTTCATACAGGTCAGTTTGTTCTATATTAGACGATTAGGGAGTACAATAAGGTGGCATTTAGGATAAATGGCTGCTCAACAGATGTTTGACTGTTATGTCTCTGGGTTGTGCTGGGCAGGGAATCCCTTACCAGCTATTCAACCGTTATAACTCTGTACCTTTGGACATTTTTACCGGAACTAATTTTGTAACTGCATACCATTGGTAGATCAATGGGATAGGACTATAGCACCAATCACCCACGACACATAAATTAGCCATGTTGTCTTACTCTTATACATGTATATATATTTTAAAATTATTTATTCAGTTAATAATAGCATAACGGAAATTATGTTTTACACCACTAGATAACATAAAATAAAATATGTGTGACATTTATTGTAGTGTATACATGGGCCATTTTGAATTAAACTTGGTACCTTCCCTTAAATATTAGCATGTTATCCGCAATAGTTTGTTGGAATTTGTGTATGTATGTATGTATGTATGTGTGTGTGTGTGTGTGTGTGCGGGGGTGGGTGGGGTGCATGCATATAGCTGAGTTAAAGGACATCCTTTTATGGATGCCTCAATAGCTCAGAAGGTATCGTGGCAAGTCTGCAATTTGCGGGCGATTCGGTGGCACAGGGTCGAGTCCCAGCAACGGCATGGAACAATTCGTGAGGCCAGAAAGGATTTAATTATCACCTGCGCCAGTGCGTTAATAACTATGCATGTAACAGTCAACCTCGACATACATACAATATATAGACATTCATACATCAATACATATATACATACACACAATAACACATACGCACATGCACACATATGACTAAAATTCAATCAGTTAATACTTTAAGAAGAAGAAATGCTTTATTTAAAGATGCACTATACTCATTTTATTACAGTAACATGGCGTCGGACATATGGTTAAGAACCACACAGATAATGAGAGGAGAAATCTAATGCCGCCACGTTATGGGCTACTCCTACTGAATAACAATAAGTGGTCTTTTATATGCACTTACTCGCAGACGGGGCACTACATACCACACGCTTTGGTATATACCAGTCGTTTTGCACAGGTTTGAACGAAAAATGTCCAGTGGTAGCCAGCTCTATCGAGTAGGTTCCATCCTGCGACCCAAACACCTCAGGTGAGAGCTCTACCGACTGAGCTTAAATCCCGCGCCTGTATATAATTTAATAATCCAATTTTGTTCAAACTGTTCATTAATAAACTTATCTTCCTTGTTACACGGGTTTTTTTCCATACATATTTACGTGGGTTTTTTTTATGGCTTTCTGGCAGAAAATAATTGAAGGTAAATACTAAAAACATCACAGACCATAAATTGTCGTATTAGAGGGATTGGGTTTGGAAATATTTTGAAATTAGACACTGCATTTTGTCCACTTTGACACAGTTTGGACAGCAGTTTCCATATGGCGATTTATACAAAATTACAATGTCACACATGCTATACATATATTAAGTGGCAAGATTTAAGGGTACGTAATGTTACCATCAGTACCCTGTGTTAAAATCTCAGATAGTGTCCACCTCCAAGCCCATTACAAAAGAGGAAGAGGCATTGCAAATATTCCAGACTTTCTGCAAGGTCAGAAGACTTCAGTAGCATCATGGCGTTTAGATATGGCAGCATGAGATGTATTTCGATTTTTTCAAAATTACAAGAAGCTGCCATTCTGGAATTTCTTTGTTTTACAATATCTGAGCACATTTTAAATTACGGCTGTTTGGTATCGAACATATGGTTGTGACACTTGGTCTAGATAGTGAGGGAAGAAATCTGCTCCCACTACATTAGATATTTCTACCGGAAAACAGTAACTAATATTTACATGCACAGACATAATATCAACTAACACGGTATTTAATATATAGTAATCATGGTTACTGGTTGTGACGAGAAAAAAATCCAATGAGTCCACCGAGGAGGCTCGATCACCCATAAATAAATATATATAACCCATAAAACACCTGAGGTTATTCTGAAATGGTCCAATTCGCTATTGTGAATGAATGAATGAATGTTTAACGACACCCCAGCACGAAAAATACATCGGCTATTGGGTGTCAAACTATGGTAAATGCAAAACATTAAATGATGAACCGCATCAATATAAAAATTCAATAGTCAAATAAAAACACAGATTAAAGAACTGCAAAAATATAAATATCACGGCTATTGTGTGTTCCATAGCTGGTATATGAAACGTCGTTGTATACACTATTTGTGAGTGCGAGTAACACACCTATTTGCTGATAGTCGAAAGGAGAAGCCTATGTGGCAGTATTGATTGTCTTAAATATAATAAACTCAAAAGCCTCAAATTGAGGAAATGCTGTGTGGTGTCGTTCAAGCACACATACCTTTCCATTTTTGAAAATCGGTACCTTATTACAATTCAAAGCAGCTCTGGTTTTTACAAATCAGGGCAATTCTTTGTTACAATTCAAGTCAGCTAGTTTATTACAATTCAGGGCAGTTTTATTATAATTCAAGTCAGTATTACAATTCAGGGCACTTTTTATTATAATTCAAGGAAGGTATTACAATTCAGGTAATTTATTACAATTCAGGGCACAACACACCTAGACAACATACTAAGAAAACTGATACAGGTTGAAACGAGATTTAATAGACAAATGAAAAACCAAGAACCAGAACTCACAAATAATAATACATTTCCTTTAGCTAGCAAAGGAAAGAAAGTTTGAAATATACTTTATGCCATATCTTTGCAACCAGTTAAAATAAAAACATGAATGAGGGGTCTGTTTTTTTATGCATTTTAATACATGAGAAATCTGTTTTTGCCATCTATAGATCGAAACAGTGAAATGGAACCAAGATAGCAGCCATATATGTGCAAAACAATGACGGCTATTGACATACAATATTGTACTATATACTGTACTATAAGTCTTGCAATTTGTTGCTGCCTTTTGTTGCTGTACCTTACTTGGCAGTAATGTGTTGGTCGAGGCTAGACTGTATACAATCTGTACTTTCAAAGTTTCCTGACAACAGATCCCGAGGAAAGGCCAGTATTGTACTCGGCAGCTACTCGGCTTGGCGAGGCATACCGTAGATACATCAACCAAAGCATGGAGAAAAGGAAGGAGCTAAGTGAAACTGTCAGATAAGTAATGACGGTATTCGAGTCCAGAGATATTATGAAGAAGCTAGCCGAATTCGGAGGAAATGCAAACAAGATGCAACACTTTGTTCTGAACTACAAGAAACAGTTTGAAATGATCCTTCTACTGCACATGGAAAGCATAGAGTCTCTTACAAAGTATTTCTTCGCTCATGATCATAAAAACTATGCTCGCTTGCTTCCTCTGTATATTTCGACGATGCAGGAAACTGAAAGACAACATCCAGACATCTATGCAGAATTCATGAAAGGAAACTTCTGTGTGACGAAAGGTGTGGCTGGCTTCACTTCAATAGCTCCAGACCATGGGATTGACAAGTTCTTCCTCATAGCACCAGAGCTGTCCAAATTACTGCACGAATCTGTAACAGAATACGCCATTGACAACAATGACAAAAGAACACAACACCATGAAATCGCAGGTGGGAAGCTCTCTCGAATGATGAAGAATGCTTGTAAACTGACTGACGTATTCCGTGAACATGGAAACCCATTCATGGCAACTGAAGATCAGGACGAGATTCACAATCTTCTTACAAAGGACGTTATGACTGAAAAAGTGTCGAAAGACATCTTGGAACGAGACCAGATTTGACAACGCATGTTTGTGGAATTCGTCATTGAATGCCTGACAGAAGGACGACTTTGTTGGGGGTGTGGTGGGGGTGTGGTGTGTGTATGGCAAAATAGCGAAGAAGCAGCTCAAAACATTCACGACCTCAAATGCCATGATAGAAGTGAATGCGGGCGGAAAGCTAGCAAAGATCAAAGAGGAGCATGGACTGTTGCAAAACCTCATCGTCATCTCAAGAAGTCGAGCATAGCATGGTCTAAAGGAATGCATAGGTACCTATGGATTTGGCATAGTACCACAATCTCTATTTGCATCAGATCGAACAGTCTTGTCATACACACTCCAGCCATAGAAACGTCCACGACTAATGCCTCTGACAACAAAAATGTCCAAGAGATAGAAGCATCAGAGATTACATATGCCCCAGACGTAGCAACAGAAGCCATAGCAGAAAGCGATGACACCTTACCAAAGTATAAAGTGATAATTGTCGATGGCATGGCCTTCGTGAATGCAATATCTAAGACCGACCAAATCAGGACATGCAACGATTTTGTACAAGTCTTTCTCGACCATCCCAGCAACATGGCCGGCAGTTACGATGACGTGAGGTTGGTATTCGACAGATATCTCGACAGCTCCCACAAAGAACAAATGAGAGGAAAACGGACAAAGAGAAAATCGACATATTACCATGTCAAGGACACTACTTTAATCCAGAATATTTTTCTGAAGGATTTCCTCTCGAATATCAAGACAAAAGCAGAACTTACAATTTAACCTAGCTGCAAAGAATACAGGTCATAGCAAGAGTCCAAAAAGCCAATTGAAGAAATTCATCATTACATCAGGGACAGACATTAAGGGCAACACTTGTGTTCCAACTGCCCTTCTGACACCTTACTCCTGCTGCATGCTCTTTCAATTAACAAAAATGCAGAGGTTGTCATGCATCTCCCGACACTGATGTTTTCCTTCTGATGGTCCAAATGTACCCATGACTACCCAGTGATATATGCTTCCTTACATGGAAGAGAAACCTCAAGAAAAACATACCAGTCCAACCAGTGTATGACAAGTTAGGACAAAGACATGCTTCAGCAATATTAGGCTTCCATGCTCTAACAGGATTGGACATGTCTAGACGATTTGCTGGGAGAACCAAAGAGTGGTGCTTCAAAGTGTTTATGGGGTGTAATGATGACATACTTAATGATTTGGAATCTTTAAGGTACCGAGACCTATCGCAAGAAGTATACTACCAGTTAGAATGATTCGTCTGTCAATTATACAAGTCCAGAGTGTACATCAAAGTGATCGAGCTTCACTTGTTCTTGTACTCCAATCGCGCAGCTGAGGGAAAGAGTCTTTCCCCAATGACTGGCTCACTAACACTGCATATTTAATGGGCACATTACATAGCAATGATTTGGAGAAAGGCTGGAGAAAGCCATCCACGCCTCCCGTCTCCTGTCGATTGTGGATGGGAGTATAACATGACTAGACATCATTATTTTTCAGTAAGATGTCTGAATCCTCCAGCCCCTGCAGCTGTGATGAACTTGGTAAAGTGTGGATGCAAACGTGGATGCACGGGGACATGTAGCTGTCGGAATAACAATATTCCAAGCACAGAAGTGTGTGGCTGTGTGAACTTCAGCTGCAGCAACCAAGCTAACTCAGATGATCTAGCTATGAGGGACATGGATGAAAATGAATGAGTTGATGATGAAAAAGCTTCTATCCTAGATGTGTTTCTATCATAGAGTTAGTCTGTTCCGATTGAATGTTTGAACAGAAGTGTGTGACTGTGTGAACTTCAGTTGCAACAACCAAGCTAACTCAGATGATCTAGCTATGAAAGACATGGATGAGGATGAATGAGTTGATGATGAAAATATTCATATAGATGTATTCATATTATCTATATGGAATTTGTTTGTTCAGATTAAATGCTTGAAGAAAATAAATTGGTTTCTTTCCTTCATGTTCCACTTTGTGGACTGCCAACCACCGCTATTTTTTACACATATATGGCTCCATCTGGGTTCCACTGGCCTCGGTGCCGTCGTGGCAGGCCATCGGTCTACAGGCTGGTAGGTACTGGGTTCGGATCCCAGTCGAGGCATGGGATTTTTAATCCGGATACCAACTCCAAACCCTGAGTGAGTGCTCCGCAAGGCTCAATGGGTAGGTGTAAACCACTTGCACCGACCAGTGATCCATAACTGGTTCAACAAAGGCCATGGTTTGTGCTATCCTGCCTGTGGGAAGCGCAAATAAAAGATCCCTTGCTGCTATTCGGAAGAGTAGCCCATGTAGTGGCGACAGCGGGTTTCCTCTCAAAATCTGTGTGGTCCTTAACCATATGTCTGACGCCATATAACCGTAAATAAAATGTGTTGAGTGTGTCATTAAATAAAACATTTCTTTCTTTCTTTCTTTCCATCTGGGTTCCATTTCATTTTGTCGATCTATAGATGGCAAAAACAGATTTCTTATGTATTAAAACGAATAAAAAGACCCCCTCATTCATGTCTTTATGTTAACTGTTTGCAAAGGGATATGGCATAAAGTATATTTCATGACTTCTAAGGTGGCCATCTTGGATTTATTCAATTTATTCACGGTTAGAAGTCGAGAAAAAGTTTCCACCCTATTTATAATAATATAATGCAGAATAAAGTGGTAGTTCACTTTTTACAAACATTTTAAACGAACCTTTTTTCTATACGACATAAAGGCCTACACTAATAAGAATTAAAATAGTTAACAAGTTACTTACGTTTACAAACTATGCTTGTCCACGAGGCGCCTAGACCACAGGTGACGGTTGTGATACCATTTTCAGCGACAAACCCTGATTTACATTGGTACTGCAAGGTAGTTCCGTACACTGTGGAAACTGCTGATCGGACAAATTGTTCATTGCTGTTTGCTATGTTGGGAGGACTGGGACAGTCTGGTCCTAAAAATTAAAAGTCAGCTGTTTTTAATAAACGTGTAGATCTAGAACGCCAAGTCAAAAGAATATCGCTATTTGGTCTGTAGGACTGCCGTTCGTTAGTACTTTACATGATGGCACTTTGAGGGAGGACTGCAATCCTAAAACTGTTTTGACACATTTAAACTACTTATTATAAAAGCCTGTCCTTTGCATATAGCATAAAACCATTCTAGACCAAATGATTGTTTGCTAGCAACTATATCAGTTGTTAGATCTATCTGCGATTATTAAAAATACACTGTAACAGTTATAGTTAATTGCAATGAACGGATGTCCTTGCATAATAATAATAATAATAATCAGAATCAGAATCATAAATAATAATGATGATGATTTCTTTTTTAAAGAACAACTAAGAAGCCCAGTATAGTTCACTGGTCACCTACGTTTACAAACTATGCTTGTCCACGAGGCGCCTAGACGACAGGTGACGGTTGTGATACCATTTTCAGCGACAAACCCTGATTTACACTGATACTGCAAGGTAGCTCCGTATACTGTAGAAGCTGTTGATCGGACAAATTGTTCATTGCTGTTTGCTATGACAGGAGGACTGGGGCAGTCTGGTCCTGAAAATGTAAAGTCAGACGTCTAAATAAATTCACTGGTCTAGTTTTGTTTCTAACAATGTTTACTATAAAGCTAAGACTTATATATTTCCACTAGATAAAACCAATTTCCATCGTCAATAATGTTAATGATTTTCCAATAGAAATGATAGAAAGTTTCTATGAAACCACCTAGACAACATACTCATAAAACTGGTACAGAGTGTATACTACCAAATCCAATCCCATAGACGACAATAGTAACATATGTGGCTAAAATTCCTTCCTGCAGCGTATCAGTCAACATGAACACCATGGGTATAAATACTACCACCCCTCTACCCTTAAAGTGAATCAGAAAAATGTGGGGGTCAGCTGCTCATTTCAGGAATAACAAGTAGCGTTTATGACTACCCAAATTCTGCACAAAATTTTAGTACTTTTTTACAGGTACCCTGTACATATTTCAAGCACAATGTTATTAGACACAGTGATACTAGATGAAATAAAATTGCATACATTTTTGGCACAAATGAAACTAATTGTTTTTGCAACCAACACACTCATATGTATCATCAATCAAAATACTTGTGATGTTAACTGCTCTGTATAAAGTTGCACCTCGAACTTTGACCCAGCCGGAAATTATTTGGTTTAGTATTACCTACAGGTTAAAACAAGATTGAATTGACTAACAGGTGAAAAATCAAGAACTAGAAATCAGAAAGAATAATACATGTTTCCTTTATCAAGCAAATAAAGCATAAAGTTTAAGAAAGAAACAGATAAGAGTGACTTTCACCAAGTAGTAAATAAGACCATTGGCCAAGTTTCCTATTACACTTTAATAATTATATTGGTTTCGGTCACTTACGTTTACAAACTAGGCTTGTCCATGTAGCACCTACACCACAGGTGATGGTTGTGACACCATTTTCAGCGACAAACCCTGATTTACATTGGTACTTCAAGGTAGTTCCGTACACTGTGGAAACTGCTGATCGGACAAATTGTTCATTGCTGTTTGCTATGTTGGGAGGACTGGGACAGTCTGGTCCTAAAAATTAAAAGTCAGCTGTTTTTAATAAACGTGTAGATCTAGAACGCCAAGTCAAAAGAATATCGCTATTTGGTCTGTAGGACTGCCGTTCGTTAGTACTTTACATGATGGCACTTTGAGGGAGGACTGCAATCCTAAAACTGTTTTGACACATTTAAACTACTTATTATAAAAGCCTGTCCTTTGCATATAGCATAAAACCATTCTAGACCAAATGATTGTTTGCTAGCAACTATATCAGTTGTTAGATCTATCTGCGATTATTAAAAATACACTGTAACAGTTATGGTTAATTGCAATGAACGGATGTCCTTGCATAATAATAATAATCAGAATCAGAATCAGAATCATAAATAATAATGATGATGATGATGATTTCTTTTTTAAAGAACAACTAAGAAGTCCAGTATAGTTCACTGGTCACTTACGTTTACAAATTATGCTTGTCCATGTGGCGTCTACACCACAAGTGACGGCTGTGACACCATTTTCAGCGACAAACCCTGATTTACATTCATACTGTAAAGTAGCTCCATACACTGTGGAAACTGTTGATCGCACAAACTGTTCATTGCTGTTTGCTATGACAGGAGGAATGGGGCAATCTGGTCCTAAAAATGTAAAGTCACATGTTTTAATAAAGTTGTAGATCCAGTTTTGTCATAACATTTTTTTCCTTTTACATTCGGCATATATATTGTTAAACTGCAAGGTTTCTCCGTACACTGGTTAACTGTTGATGGGTCAAATAGTTGATTGCTATTTGCAAAGGCAAGGAGGCTGGAGCAGTTTGGTCCTGGAGATATAAAGCATGATAAACTCACCCGAATCCCGTCTACTACCTTGTCAGTGCAGAAGCTTCTTTTGCCCGAATGTCTCCATCCATTGTGTCTAAACGAGTAACTTTGCTCCAGCAGTTGGGGGATTATCTCCCGTTCCCCCACTCCGCCCCTTACGCTGATGCTACCCCCTCCAAAAATAAATGTCAAAAACATACAGAAACATTACTATAAAGCCCACAAAAACAAACAGTCATAATTTATGTCTTCAATTATAATAGCTCAACATTTTGTTTCAACTGATGCATTTAAGTTTAAATATTTCCCATTCAGCATTAAATGTTGAATTTAAATTATACATTCCACCATTCAGACTTCATTCACTCCACCCTCTTCTACTACAAGCAATGTTTGGTTTTGTTGGGAGGGGGTGGGTAATCAAAATTAGGCAGAATATTGACTCGAGTAAATATAGAATATCAGGTTACTACGTTTTGATATGGTGGTTATTTGGCGAGGCCTGTTACACCGTTATTGAACCGAGCCAAATAACCACGATATCAAAAGGTAGTTAATCTGATATTTTTTACCATGCAACCCTTTTCAAGTAATATTTTTGTAATATGTTTCAGTCAAAAGTGGTATAGAAACTATTAGTGTTATCATGTAGAAACTACTACCGAAGTCAGACAATAGCAGGTGCCCGAAAACATCTTGGGAGTGGCATAGCCAGCCTAAACGTTATGTGTTTCCAAATTTTAAATATTTTGATTATATTTCAAAGTCTGTTGTGTTACAACATTACAATTTGTTTACCTTTTTCTGTGATAATAAACTCAAGTTTATGTGTGACCTGAAGATCTACATCACTGGCTGCTAGTGACTGTAAACATTCTTTTTGCTTTTTTTGTTTCAAAATGTTAATTCAAAATGCTGGCTAGTTCCGAATGGGAGCGAATAATGGAGAATTGAAAAATAAAAAGTAATTTGATGTTACAGGAAGTGTAAATATTACATTTATTTATGCAGTTCAACAATTATTGCTGCAAATGGATGTTTGAAAAATGAGAAAACGATCTACCTGAAAATTGAGCAAACATCCGCCATGCCCACAACTCATTTCCTAGTGACATGATAACACTTCCTAGTGACAAGATAATACTTTGAATTATCAGGTAGGGGTTATCAGGTCAATAGCAAGCCTGGTTGCATGATAAATAAGAATATTTAGGTCCTTTTTATCTTAACAATCTTTTATACCGAAGTATGTTAATATTAGAATACAAGAAAAAAAAGGAAATAAATGTGCTATGGAATATTGTATTCATAATAAATGTGTTAAAAATATCTTACGTTTACAAACTATGTTTGTCCAGGTGGCGCTGACTTGGCAGGTTATAGTTGTAAGATCATTGTCAGGTACAAACCCTGTCTTACAGGTATACTGCAAGGACGTCCCCTGAGATCTAGAAGCAGTTGATGCGACAAATAGTTGATTACCATTTGGTATGTCAGGAGGACTGGGGCAGTCTGGAATAAAACAGAATAGTAGATATGTCATCAATTATAGATCTTCATAAATGGAATTGAACACCTATGTTTATAGGTTGTCGTTGTTTTAATACACAGTAAACATTTGATACTAGTCATTAATACATGTAGAAGGAATTGTAGTGGTTATGGACGTCTGATATAATAGTTGAACTATTTGCCAAGTGTTGGTGATATTGGTACTTCTATTTGTAAAACTGATGGTCACAACAGTAACAGTATTTGTAATGGAAGTAGAGTATGCAGAGCTGTATAGTAGTAGTAGTAGTAGTAGTAGTAGTAGTAGTAGTAGTAGTAGTAGTAGTAGTAGTAGTAGTAGTAGTAGTAGTAGTAGTAGTAGTAGTAGTAGTAGTAGTAGTAGAAGTAGTAGTAGTAGTAATCCTGGGAATCAGATAAATGTAAAGTATACCAATCAATCACTTTTATCTTTCAATAAAGTCAAAACAAACAAGTATCAACATGTAACAATATTATTTAATTATAATAGTTAATAGTCACACATGTGACATTGCATCTCAGTGCAATTACATTTATACTATAGCCTCTTTGGTAACACTTACATATTAGTCCGGGGGTTGAGGGGAGTCCTATGTGCAATCATATGTCCCCTCATTTTGACTCTTGGATCCTAGTAGGGGACCCCTGGGAGAGTGAAAAAAAACTTGGGTGGACATCGCAGATCATGGGTAGAAGGGGATATATTCAAGATGGTGTCCAATATAGCCACCATAACAGTAAATCAGGTATAACGTGCCAGAAAATGTAGCTAGATGGATAATGTTGGTGTCTTTACCTAGTGTTTCAGGGTCAAGTAATCAAATTAAACCATTTTTAACCCCGATACATTATTACATAATGGCGGAATCCAATATGTATGCCAATACGGCCGCTGCGTCATTGTTCCCTTGTAAATTTTGTATTGTGTCTTTACTTAGGTTTTCAGGAACAAGGAATCCATTGACACCATTCCTAATCCCAAGACATTATTATAAGATGTTAAAATCCAATATGACTGCCTAAATGGCAGCCACGTCATTGTTCTCTGTTTGTAACTTTTCACATACTTAGGCTAAATTAATAAGTTTTATGTCTTTATCTATGTTTTTGGAGTCAAGGAATCCATTAAGACTATTCCTAATCCCTAGACATTATTACAAGATGGCTAAATCCAATATGGCTGCCAATATGGCCGCTGCATCATTGTTCCCTTGTAACTTTTCGCATGTTGCACCGAAATTGTTAATTTTTGTGTCTTTACTTAGTTTTTCAAAAACACTGAATCTATTGAGACCATTCCTAATCCCAATACATTATTACAAGTTGGCGAAATCCAATGGTAAGTACAAGTAGGCCCCTATAACACTATTAAGCATGTTGGCCTAGATACTGATCGAACTGATCATCTATGTACTGCACTGAGGGCTGTAGAGTGTAGGCCATGGAAGCTGTGTGTTCAGTTGCAGCACTTTTACACTTATATGTAACCTTCCCATACAACTCACTTATGCTGGTAACAAATCGCAATTTCAAGGCCCGTATGACACTCCCTTTTTTTTTTTTTTTTACAAGATTCCAATGATCTTTCTGGGATTTCACTGAAGAGACGCAGGTCTGAACTTCGTGAGGACTTTGACGTGAATAAAGGCATCATTTGTCAAAAAGACACGGGTGAACCGACATGCAGAAATCCAGAATTGCAGAAGAAGATCATAGAAGCCGCACAAATTCGAAAGGACATTGTTTCAGTGAGACTAGAGAGGGTTGATCATGATCAGTTTGTGTATCATGTGAACAATAAATGTTATCAATCGTACACACATAAGACTCGAGTCGCCAATTGGTAGCAGAAGCATCGCAACCAGCTGAATCTGCTGCCGTCCAAGAAGAATTTCTCCCTGGACGTAATGAACGCCCTGCAACAAGGTCCAAAATTACCCTTAGATCTCTTCAGGGATATTAGACTTTATCTGGAACGCCATTATGACATTGAATTGAACATTTCGGTACCTACGGAAGCAAATAAATCTGTAATCGTATTTTTGCACCTGAAGACATGGCTGATGTCATTCGTTCAAGTGATCTGATTACCCAGTGTGCTGCAACAATTAGGCAAGCTATTCTGGACTTTGATTTGAAATTGCAGAACAAGTTTTGTGATTCTGTCTGAAGGAATCGTGGAATAATATGAAAATTATCCATCTAGCTCAATTCCCTGGCAAGTTATACCTGATTTAATGTTATGGTGGCCATCTTGGATGCCATCTTGAATTTAACCCCTTCTGCCCATGATCTGTGATGTCCACCCAAGCTTTTTTCTACTCTGCTAGGGGTCTCCTACTATGATCAAGAGTCAAAATGAGGGGACATATGATTGCACATAGGACTCCCCTCAGCCCCAGGACTATATATTGGATATTTCGGTTCAAAGTTCATTTCTTGGATAGTGCACGATTTCAACTTCACAGGCTTAAATCCCCTGGATAGGGTCCTACTGTAGACAAGTAGGGTTTGAATGTTCAATTCATCTCTTCAACGACTTTCTTCAATCTCTTAGGTTGCAGAACAATATTCTTTCTCCGAGTTTTTAGCTGGTAACGGCACTTAACGTCGGCTACATGGAGTGTCACTCTTGGATCATCTCTAAAATCTTCAATCAGTATAGGTTGCAGAACAATATTCTTTCTCTCAGCTTTTAGCTGGTAACAGCACTTAACGTCGGCTACACGGTGTGTCACTCTTGGATAATCTCTTCAACGACTTTCTTCAATCAGTATAGGTTGCAGAACAATATTCTTTCTCTGAGCTTTTAGCTGATAACGGCACCTAACGTCAGCTACATGGAGTGTCACTTTTGGATCATCTCTAAAATTTTCAATCAGTATAGGTTGCAGAACAATATTCTTTCTCTCAGCTTTTAGCTGGTAACGGCACTTAACGTCGGCTACACGGTGTGTCACTCTTGGATCATCTCTTAAACGACTTTCTTCAATCAGTATAGGTTGCAGAACAATATTATTTCTCTGAGCTTTTAGCTGATAACGGCCCTTAACGTCGGCTACACGGAGTGTCATGCCTGGATCATCTGACGCATACTTGAAACACCTTTATCTATATACTTTTGAACAGATGGTGGTTATGCATGTCTCTCGAGAACACTTACCTTGGTAAGCCTTATCAATGCCATTTATCGGCTCTCGGGATGTGTTGATTTCACTGCATTTCTCGACCAAAGTGGCACACACTTGTCAATTGGTTCATTCGGACTTCACTCATCGATGTTACATAATAGCGTTATCACTAGTTCACAGCATACCAGTATAATGTGTTACAGGGATGCTTTAACAAAATACATTTTAAATATGTACAATGTACAAGGGCTACAAAGAGGCTTTTTAATCTGACTAGTTACAGAAGAATGTAAAAATTATATAGTTTTTTATTATTATTATTAGTCATACATGACGTAGTTAGTAGTAGTAGTAGTAGTAGTAGTAGTAGTAGTAGCAGCAGTAGTAAATGGTGTTAATATATAAGTAGTAGTAAATGGTGTTAATATATAAGTAGTAGTAAATGGTGTTAATATATAAGTAGTAGTAAATGGTGTTAATATATAAGTAGTAGTAAATGGTGTTGATGTTGATACTTCTGTTCTAGCTGTAGGTGTCTACATATCATTTCTAAGATATCTTGGGACATGCTCATTGTTTGCGGATTTCAAACAATGTCATGGCATTATGGCACAAACGTTGTTCCATCAGGGTTATGATGTCCACGACATCTGGAGCCTATATCTACTAAATCGTATTCATAATCAGTTAGTATTGGATGTCAAACATTTAGTAATTCTGACAGTCTTCAGATCGATAAACGGAGATATGAATCCGTAGCGGATCCAGAAAATCCATTTAGCCTGTCACAGAAGTTGTTCCATCAGGACTATGATGTCCAGGGAATCCCGAGGGCATTCGAAATGTTTTATGGTAGACATATGGAGGCTATATCTGCTAAATATGATGGATCACTGACCAAAATGATGGCTGATGCTATTCCATATTTTGGACTTATGCATTCTTTTTCATCTCTTTGGTGAAACTTTTGCACACTTATTATTTTATCATCGTTTTTTATGAAGTGATAGACTTAACAGCGCTGCGGCAGCAGTACTTATGGCAGGTGCTTACGTGAACACCTGATATCATCAGCGTCATGACAGTAGTTTATGAGTGCATGTCATCACAGCTGCGCTTATTCTAATTAGATCCGTCCAGTGCTAGTTTTGATTTAGTAAACTAGTCTGGGAGTGGCAGTCCTCTTTGTGACGATCCAAGAAGAATAAGATATCCAGTAATAGATCTACTAATGGCTGTTCTCCTTTAGACGAGGCACTGGATTGAGAAGGAAGGAAATGTTTTATTTAACGACGCACTCAACACATTTTATTTACAGTTATATAGCGTCAGACATATGGTAAAGGACCACACAGATATTGAGAGAGGAAACCCGCTGTCGCCACTTTATGGGCTACTCTTTTCGATTAGCAGCAAGGGATCTTTTATATGCACCATCCCATAGACAGGGTAGCACATACTACGGCCCTTGATGTACCAGTCGTGGTGCACTGGCTGGAGCGAGAAATAGCACTATGGGCCCACTGACGGAGTTCGATCCCAAACCGACCGCGCATCAAGCGAGCGCTTTACCACTGAGCTAGGCACCGGATAGAGATTGCTGGAATCATCCACTAGTTTGCCAGATGCCCATTCGTCACCACATTGTGCCGAGATACAGTCCTGTTCATGTGTAACGGTTTTGTTAAGATTCAATCAATTACAGACTATACTTTTCTTATAAGGACCTTTTAAGTCGAATGAATACATTGCCAAACAAAAACAATGATACGGCAACTGGCATCAGTTGTCAATACAAGATCAAGTAAACAAATCTTCAGACCTTCACACCAGCCATGACATACCTTGGTACTACCTACACCAATTGTACCATAGATCCAGATTGAAGACAGGTGTATGCTATTGTAAGATGAGCTGCAATTGTCCCACATACATATCTTACAAGAATGTCCTACTAATCAAACCGAAGCATTGTTGCCTGAAAGTATACCTTTTAAAACTAAACTTTTAGGATCCGAAATGTTAAGCAAACTTCTGCCTTTTTTCTGTTTTTTTTTTTTTTTTTTTTTTTGTTGTTTGTTGTTTTTTATTGTTTTGTTGGGTTTTTTTTTTTTTTTTTTGGGGGGGGGGGGGGGGGGAAGAGACAGAAAACCAAAACAGCGGCTGTCATAGACTGATAATTATATATAGCTATATAGCTTATAATTGTATAGGTGTGTATGCCCTACTACAACAGTTCTGGTGTCTGCAATAAGACTTTGTGGTACAATTTCATGTTCAATATCCTAGCGTAATTTTACATTACATTTAGTTTGAGTAAAATGTATAATTTTTTATTTCCCTTTCTTTTTCTTTTTGAAACTAAAAACCGCTTCAGATATATTCGTTATAACAAAACGAAAAAAAATAAAAATAAAATGCAAATAAGAATTTAACACTGAAATGTTTCTAATGATTCAAGTCATGAACGTGATTATTATTATTATTATTATTATTATAATTATTATAGGAACGTACACATCTTTCGTATAAAAATAAATGTTCAAAGTGTTAAAGTTTGTTTTGCTTAACGATACCATTAGAACACATATATTTATTAATCATCGGCTATGACAATAGACAGGAAATCCACTACATGTTTCCTATTAGTAGCAATGGATCTTTTTTATGCACCATCCTACAGACAGGATAGCACATACCACGACCTTTGACATACCAGTCGTGGTGCACTGACTGGAATGAGAAATAGCCCAATGGGCCCACCTAAACGACTGCGAACGCTTCACCACTAAGCTACATCCCGACACTCGTATAAAGATAATTGCCACACAAACTTATTGGGGGCTTTTGCACCCACCACACTCGCCCATTCCGCCGCCTTTATCACTATAATAAAACAAAAACTGAATTGATGGAAGAAATAGTAGTAACATCAATGTTCATGGTGTTTGTGTTAATAGTAGTAATTTTAACAGCAGTTGCTCTATAAAACATGTGATGTCCTTCATAAACAAGTATTATGCATCAACAGATGAAACATGAAACCTTCAGTGCAGGCCATCCGAGTCCATGTGCCGTCTACTTGACAGTTGACACTCCTCTCTGGCGTATACCCAACACTGCACGTATACTCCAGCACCGTCCCTATGGTGTTAGGAGCAGAGTTAACGTCAAACTGAGGTCGAGAGTTCGGTATTGACGGCGGGACAGGACACTCTGAAAAGAAAATGGAACACATTAGTGTGTACTTTATGAGTCTTTATTTATTTATTTATTTACTTAGTTAGTTAATTAGTTAATTAGTTAATTATTTATTTATTTATTTTTCTTCGTTTTATTTTTCATGTTTCCATTAGCAATAGGAATGAAAATGCGAAAGTCCAAAATTTTATTTAGTCAAAACAACAAAGCTGCTAACATATCTAAAGTTGTATTTCTGTAAAAAAAACAAAAAAAAACCCAAAAACAAAACAAAAAAAAAAACAACAACAAACAAACAAACAACATACATACAAAAACAACAACAACGACAAAACAAAACACCCTTTGCCGTGTATTTGCATCATTCTGCCCGAAAATAATTTTGTAATCCATGTAACAATGAGAAGTGATTTATTCGCTATCCTATATAGCTGTTTGGTGGTAATGTTAATATGAAAAACTGTTTTTATTCAGATAAGGGACTATTTTGTCACCCGTCCCATTTTTTTCGCGGAGATCTCGCTTAGACGATAGAGTTGAGGTGCTTTGGTAGTAGGACGAAATCCTATCAATGGACCGATTTGTTTTTCTCTCGTGACAACATGTTTTTTTACGACTGGTATATCAAGGACCGTGGTATAAGCGCTCCCGTTTGAGGGACATTGCATCGAAATATCCGTAACTGAAAAATGTAGCTGGGTTTCTCTAAACACGTTTTTGGTGTTTATCATAGTATGAACGTCAAAAATATAACATTCAATTCTTATAATCCCAAATGCATTAATATTGCCATTATACACAAACTATATTTAAAAACCCAATCGAACTCTATTCCACAATGATTTACAACTGTATCAATACACAAATAAGGGAATTCCCTTAGAAAGTTACATTCGTTTTTTTCCGTCAAATCTCCGATTCATTTCATTGATTTACATAAGGTTTTATAAATTTTAATTTTCTGAATCAAATGTGGATAAAACGTTATAAAATTTAAAATAACAGAACATCAACTGATAACGCAAAATGTTTTTCGATGCATTTTGAACTAATTAACATGGGGGAGAGCGTCAAATTATTTAGAAGATTTATCTACTACCTATATTGAAATTGCAGTTGTCAAAAATTGAATTAGTAAAAATGACTGTGAAGACTGACTTGAAAGGGATAAAGTGATTTCAGTGTTACTGTGTGTGTGAATTTCAGAGGAAGTTTGTGATGTGTGATATTATTCTCGGAAAGGACAGGTAGCGGAATTGTGCACAAAGGCGTATGTGTTTTCACGCGTGTAAGTTGTCGGTTTGGTGTTTTTGTCAAATGTGACAGAGCTGCGCTCATGTCTCTTTTTTGATTTGTTTAGCATTCTCTGCTATAACTTCTAATATAAGCTTCGTTTTTGTGGCCTGTCATATACATTATGTGTCTCAGTTCAAAACCGGAGTAGTTTAAAGCCTGAATTGTCACCGTCACTCACAATGCAGACGAACTTGGGATAAAACAATAAAAACGGGGATTCCGTTGTTTACCGAAAAAGTGCAGTTTTCACGTTCATGGAAGAATGAACGTTGATTGTTTTAGATCACGTGATATCATTTTAACCAATCAAGACGCCTATCACAAAACAGTAATTATAAAATGGAATTATATCTCAGATGTATCAGATGTTTGATATCCAATAGCCTTTGATTAATAAATGGATGTGCTCTAGTGGTGGTGTTAAATAAAACGTTAACTGTACTGTATGTACGTCCTGGCCCTATCAACATATAAAACGGGATAGGGCTTCAGAACCCCTAATCAACATGACATATAGCGAAATTAACATACATTTATAAACCTTCTCGCACAATTGTCTCGGGACAAAACCCCACATTTTTATATGTCTAGATTAACTTAAACGACATGTTTGTCTTAGGTATAACAAAACGACATTCTTAAAACAAGTACAATAATTTACTAATACTTTCTTAATTTAATAGAAACATGGATAGGTCATGGTAGATAATGGGGTGGGGTGGGGGGTGGGGGTGGATATTTGTCAAAAATATCATTATTTCTTATTTTCACACAAAGTGGCTAATAACGGTAAAGACATTGCAATATTTCCCACAAAACAGCATACAATGTAAATAAACTGGGATGCATATAAAAAGCATCATCTCTTGATGCAGTGTGATTAAAAAGCTTGTCTTTAAAATTATATATCCAAAGTGTCCACGCCGTTATTGTATACAAAATAATAAGTGTCTACATGTAAACTGCAAGATGTAAGTAATCCTCTTATAAATATGTGTTTTTCCTCAAACTACAACTTAAAATATTAACATACAACAACACTGCAAGTTACACCTTTTATTTTTTATGTTTTTGTCTTTACCGTTATATTATCTACAAAAAAGGACCAACAATTTGATTAGTATGAAAGCTATCCACCAGATAACACTGCTATATCTAGGTCAAGCTTATATCAACGGTGTCAAATCCATGAATACTAGCTGGGTATCTTTATAGACGGCCTATTGTTAATTTTCAGAAACCGTGTTTTCGATGTCACACTTATTGTCTGTCTTTACCATTAGTTTAATAAAATATCGGTAAATCTGTTTTAAAATCCATTTGCATAATTGCATTACTGAAGTACATTGCAGATGGCACAAAATACCATGTCATGTGTCTTTACCATCATAATTATTGTCGTTATGTATGTTGAATAACAGCAAAGATAGATTTGACACGTTATTACAATCATCCAGTCTAGCAGTAATTCATACATATGCCTGTATTAGTAACAATTGTAGATCTCTATATACGTTTTAAAAAGTATTTACCATTATTAATTCCATTTCCCATTAATTTATTAACGGTAATAGACATAACGGTAAACACACACGTTTCTTACACACTTGTTGATGAGAACATCATGCGTTATTTTTGATAACACAGTTGTTTACACACGTACGTGCCTTAACAATTTCAAGACATACGACTGGCTGCTCCTAGGTGATGACTAGGTCACCAATGCCATACGTCCAATAAAAAAACCCCGCACGATGGAAATCGATTACACTGTGACGTATAGTTAACCTGGCAATCATGTGTCTGTGACGCGTAAGTCAGCTACAAGTGCAACGACTGTAAATAACTTTTAGTCGAAAAAGATGTTAAAATTTTCTTAATACCTGCTTTTTGAGGATATGTAAGAAATAGAATAATACATTCCTATCTGTTAGATATTATTTATCTCACAACTCATTGTTTAAAAAGGTATTGAACTCGCTTTCGCTCGTTAGATACATTTTAAAGCAATTCATTGGGAGCTAATGGTATCTAACGACCACTCACCCCTGCGCGTGCTGTAACCTCACCGTGGTGCAGGTCTGTAACATTCTCTTTGAGAATGGCCAATACAGCACAAATCCCCTTGTTTTCTTTGAGATACAATTGAAATTTTGAGTAAAAGTCAGTATCTGTCTGTGATATTAGTATTTTTGCACAGTTCTTTACACTGTTTTTACTTAAATCTTGAATTTTTATATTGATGTTGATCATCACTTTATTTGTTTGCATTACCATAGTTTGACACCCAATAGCCGATGTATTTTTCGTGCTGGGGTGTCGTTAAACATTCATTCATTCATTCATTCATTCTAACGACCACTCACGTGTTATTCTCTATTTACCATTATTCTTTACGATTAACACCCAAATAGCCGATGCATTTTTTGTGCTGGTGTGTCGTTAAACATTCATTCACGAACATGTCTGCTTTATATTTTGCTATTAAAACACGAAAAACAATAGCCCGTACGCATGTACCGATTGCTGGCTAGTTAGTACCATACATTGAAATCAATAGTTTTATCTTGTTTGGCGTCTTTTTAATTTTAAACTATTTTAGTATTGCCAAAAAAGAAAAAGAAAACAAGTTGAGGGGGTGGGGGAGGATGCATTTTTGTGGGATATTTCATATTAAACCCCCCACCTGTGTTCAGTCATCTTGCATTTTGCATACATTTTGAACTGAATATAAAGGTAACTTGATCATAAATGTTACTTTAAGGTGTCACGTACTTGAATCTTGGTTGCCAATGCGTTTTCTAACGTAAATTTAAAATAAAATGTGTATACAATTCTCACCCATGTTTTCCCTGAAGTATACAAATCCTTCATCGGCAACTGATCCAGAAGTTGAAAGGTAAATCACAGAATTAATCTGGCAGGTGCCAGAATTCTTCTTGTAAAAGAACGATATACAGTTAGAATCTCTATTACATTTCACAGCGCACTTGGCTTGATTTTCTACACCAATGTGGGTACGAATTTTGCCCTCCGTTAAACGTGAATTAAAAAAGGCGTCATCTCTTATGTATGTGATATCCTCTTTACAACTTGAAGACTTCACCAAATCTGAAACTGTTGCTATAACAAACAACTGAAATAGTAAATATTGGCCATAGTTTCTTCCAAAATTACAGTACAGTATGTTAACAAACATTTGGGTAAAGAAGTTTTTAAAACGACACAACCTAATGATTGGAATAATTGTACAGAAATGACTCTTCAAAACACTTTCAACGATACTGAATGTCACATATAGAATAAACAAAAGAAAAAAGAAAAAACCTCTATACTGGTACATAAAACATGCCTTTATTCATTGGTTGATTCACTTGCTTGAACTGTTTAACGACCGTTGTATTTGTCCAATGACTGGCGACTTTGTTGCGAAAAACAAACAAACAGTCGTCTATATTGTGTGACGTCAAACTATTGTTTTAGGTCTATGTTGTTTTCAAGAATCTACAGCTGTGAAACAAATCAATTTGAACTTATTATTCAGCTTAGGAATTTGAGCCCATACCAGTCGTAGCCAGAATTTTATATTGGGGAGTGGGGGGTGTGGGGGGGGGGGATCAACCCATTATTTGGGGGGGGGGGGGGAGCATCGCACACTGTATGTATATATGATTTTACGAAATTTAATACAGTAAAAAAAAAGAAGGTTTGATGATGGTGGGAGTGGGGGTGGGGGGTGGGTCTACGTCAATGAAAAAACCTTATTATTATAATAAACCACCAACATTAAATGAAATTAACGCAACTACTGTTCAGCGACAATTCAAAACAGCTAATTAAATTGTGTAAATATTTGACCACTGCTACCACGCATAGAACAGAAAACATTGATATATTATGCGTGTTATTATATTGTATTTTATTACTATTTATGTATTAACCATTTATTATTGACTTTTGTCGATTCCATTCCGTTGCTAATTACCATTCCCCGCAATGTGCACATTATACTATTTTATTTATAAATATGTAAGTATGCCTACAAATTGTATGTTTTTTTTGGCAAAATAAAATGTATCTCTGAAAAAACCCCAAGAAGACCGAAATCGTTGAGCTAGTTTCGCAGATCGGCACAAATAGGTACTTAAAGGCATACTGTCACGGATTTAAGGACCTTATTTCTCTAAAAATGGATAATAAATAAAAATTACATTAATTGTTGGAAACCAAATCTAGCTATTGCATCACCTTAACTGAACCATGATGGAGTGAAATCCATGTCAACCCTCTCGGCAATTTTAGTTTTTGAATTATGGACCATTGCCATAATTCAGTTATTTTTACTTTGTTAGACCATTAAATAGGTCAGTGGTCTGTGATAATATGCCTTTAAAGATGGCGGCACCCTCAGAAGTGATATTTATTTTAACTGTTTTAAATTATACTTTAGCCATGGAATTTATTACGTGTGGAAGAACTTTTAATTGCATTTGCAGGAAGTAAATTGCTGTGACATCACCAACTGCACTCAAAGTGGTTATTTGTCACTATCATTAACAGCAAAGTGGTGGTTGCGAAACCTCGTTTAATGATTGGTTAACTTGCATAGAACCGTTATACTGGCCTCGGTGGCGTCGTGGTTAGGCCATCGGACTACAGGCTGGCAGGCACTGGGTTCGGATCCCAGTCGAGTGAGTGCGTGCTCCGCAAGGCTGATGTGTTTGAAAAGCAGCTGTGAAAAGCAGCTCTGAAGATGACATATACATCCAGAGTCGCTGACTGACAGAGATCAACACCTGTTTATTGAGTAAGGATTGAGCTGTGGTATCTCTTTTAACACCCAAAGCTGTTCCAGAGCAAACAGTGCTCATCTTCCAGAGTTTAACCTGAACAAACTGAGAGCCATTATAACCTGCTTAGATGTAAACAAAATACATGGCTCGGCCATGTCACAACCTCTACCTGTTTGGGAATTTCACTGGTTCAATGAGACAGAGAGTTGGATATTGTACAAGTGCCAAATGATGCATCAGAAGGATATATTAGAAGTGGACCTCGACTACCCCCCCCCCCCCCCCCACCCCCCATGAACTCCACAATCTACACAGTGATTATCCATTAGCCCTGGAGAAACTCAAGGTCACTGAAGAGATGACCGGCCTCGGTGGCGTCGTGGTAGGCCATCGGACTACAGGCTGGTAGGTACTGGGTTCGGATCCCAGTCGAGGCATGGGATTTTTAATCCAGATACCGACTCCAAACCCTGAGTGAGTGCTCCGCAAGGCTCAATGGGTAGGTGTAAACCACTTGCACCGACCAGTGATCCATAACTGGTTCAACAAAGGCCATGGTTATGCTATTCTGCCTGTGGGAAGCGCAAATAAAAGATCCTTGCTGCCTGTCTTAAAAGAGTTTCCTCTAAAAAAACAGTGTCAGAATGACCATATGTTTGACGTCTAATAGCCGATGATAAGATAAAAAAATCAATGTGCTCTAGTGGCGTCGTTAAATAAAACAAACTTTACTTTTTTTTACTTTACAACCGTTACAGTAGGTGCGGTTAGATGGGGGTGGGGGTGGGGGTTGGGTAACCACACACTTGACCTCTAAAATATGGTAGTCCCCTCCACAATTTAGTGCTTTAGACCAGCCTCGATGATGTCTTGGTTTAGCCATCGGACATAAGGCTGGTAGGTACAGGGTTCGCAGCCCGGTACCGCCTCACATCCAGAGCGAGTTTTAATGAATCAATGGGTAGGTATAAGACCACTACACTACACCTTCTCTCTCAATAACAGCTAAACCACTGTCCTGGACAGACAGCCCAGATAGCTGAGGTATATGCCCAGGACAGTGTGCTTGAACCTTAATTGGATATAAGCAAGAAAACGAGTTAAAGAAAGAAAGAAAGTGATTTGGGCCAGCAAGTCACAATCATTCCCCTAAGCCACTCCGATAAATACACACTTCAAAAAGAAAGGCAAGCATGAGTTTGTCGAATGCAAATGAGCTAAGCTTTCAAATATCTGTAGCGGAAAGAAAGTGAATTAAAGATGATCAGCCCTTCGTTTCCAGGGCAATTTAATGTTGTATATTGTGATGGATGATGAATTAAAAAAAGTTAAAATATAACTTAAAGGGGCACTTCAAACGGGTGGGGAGGTGTCAGGGAACCCTTATGAGACCCCTCTGGATCCGCCAATGATTAAGTTTGCAAACGTATGGTCTAAAATGGTTTAACAAAGAGAAACTCAAGTAAAATTGTAATAAATTCTCGATTAAATCAGCATCATTTGTATTTCCAATTATAAAATTGAACTGTTCGAAAAGTGACCCACTCTTAACTTATTGTAATCACTAAGTTACATTTTCATACAACACATACTGAAATCAGCCTACATCAAAGAACAGCGCAGTCCGAAAAAGAAACGTAACCTGTTTGATCTATTTTAGATAAAAAGGTGTAAACAAAAACCCCAAAACAAACTTACGCTACAACATGGGGATTGTTTCTCTAAGAAAGTCGTGCGTATAATTCCACTGCAAGTGCAGCATTTACAACTATATTCAAACACAATTTATATATTTAGCAGTTATGCAGGTACGATTCAACTAATTGCGATTCTGTCACCTGTCATGTACGGTATAACTTAATAAACAATGGAACTTCTCATTTAGTTAATTAGGGACTAGCAATCAGACCAATTAGAGTTAAACTGAGGTACAGCAATCAAGGACACTGGATTTTAACTGTTGCCCCCAGCATAACAGCTAAGGACTATAAATCATGGTAGTTACGTGTCAACACATATATGTATGTTATAAATATTCGTTTTTCTATGCATGGAGGAGAGATCCAAGGAAAGCAGCTCTGCTGTTCGTACCCTTGATGTTCTCACTCACAAAGTCAACCCAACAGAACTCCATTATTGAACAATACGACTGTGTGACTTTTGTTTCTGTTCTCTAAGCAGAACTACGACGACGTATAACAAAGGTTGTTAAGTGCAATTTTAAATAAAACATTTCCTCCGTGTTGCCTTCTAAGCAGAATCTATGGTCTCTTCCCTCAAGATTTCACAAGACAAATACTCAAGCAGAGAAATCGAAAAAGACATGTATTATTTATTTGTTTCACTTATGCACAATGTTCGTGATAAACGCTAACATGACAACATAACGTTGTTTAAACTAGCAAACCTGTTTAAGTGGCCACCTGTATTAAGCAGCCATCTGTTTTATAAGATTATATTTTTATGCTCCACTTTGTTGCTGCTTAATCAATTTTATTGTTGGAAGCAGCTTTTCAATCGTAAGAACATTGGTACCATTAGAAATTTGTGTAGATTTATAACTATTGTATAGCAGCATTTCTGTTTCTCCCACGACTTCTGTCATATACAATTTACGGTTCGGTTTTCAAACCATGTCATTTTGATACTGTTATATTATATATTAGTATTTATCATATAACTTTCCCATAATAACCATGTCATAAAACCATGTGATAATTTAGTGGTTTAACCCGTGTAATAATGGTATGCAAATTTAAAGGTATGTGTATATTTGGAAGGTCTCTAGGCAATAATGTGTTGCTGTCAATGGGTCATTTGTTTACCTGAGCGTAACGTTTTCATAATATTTAGTTAAAATGCGTGATGTCAAACTAATTTGTATTCATCGTGACTTTAGTACTATGATATTTACTAAATATCGAATGGAAATGTTATTTTAGAAGTATTATAGGATAAATATAATTAGCTACTCATATGTTTAATATGTAAAATATGAACCTCGTCTAGTTAACCAGTCTTTGTTTAGGCTAACCAATACTGATTAACGTAGACTCATTTGATATTTTCCATATTAAATAAACAATAAAAGTCGTGACGAATTTCCTATTACACATATATATCAGCATAGAAGACTTTTGTTGGATTCTGGTTGCCTCTACCATTTCCGTCTGGGATACAATGGCAGAACTAAAACTGGAGACCCATTCCTCTTGGATGGCCAAACAGAGATTCCATGTCGGAGATAAGATAATCAAATTGTGGGAGGACCGGCAGCTGCTCGCACGATTCCTTGTTATCCAACAGTCTCGGTCAGAGTTTGTATAAAAGTTGCTAGCCACCATCGGGGACAATGAGATGTCGCTTATTCCAAAATCAGTGTTCGCCAATGACGGATCATTTCTAATTCCAAGTGACAAAAGCAGGCTAAATATAAGTGAAAGTCAACATTAATATATCGCCAAAACGGGGACATAGCCAAATATCCACACGCAAACACAATTACATAGCCAGATACACATACATACAAATACGCATGAACACACAAACATACATGCATGCATCCATCCATGCATCCATCCTAAGCTGGCTGTAGCCTAGTAGTAAATAGCTCGCTTGATGTGCAGTCTGTCTAGGATCGATCCCCATCGGTGGACTCATTGGACTATTTATCGTTCCAGCCAGTATGCCATGAATGGTATATTAAAGACCGTGGTATGTGCTGTCCAGTCCGTGGGATGGTGCATACAAAATATCCCTTGCTACTAAAGAAAACATGTAGCGGTTTTCTCTCTATGACTGTGTCGAAATGACCATATGTTTGACATCCAATTGCCGATGATTTATTAAATCAGTGTGCTCTAGTGATGTCGTTAAACAAAACAAAGTTTTTAACAAAAAATCCCTTGCTACTAATGGGGAAAATGTAGCGGCTGTCCTCCCTAAAACTCTATTCGGTGATTACTAAATCAATTAAGCGGTTCTAGTTGTGTTATTAAAAAACAAAACAAAAAAACTTTAAAACATCCATCTGTCCATCAGTACGTACGTACGTACATACCTACGTACCTACGTACCAACCCATCCACCTACCGACCTACCTGCATCCATGCATAGGTACCTACATACGTAAATAATACATACACGCACACACATACATGTACATATAAAGTATCAACATATTTACACAGCATATTTCATACTGTTTCGAATGATATGATATGAATTTCTGGTTGGAATACGAAAACTCAATAGCTTCACCAAGTGGATGGACTCTTCATTGTAGTCTATTTCAAACGAACGGATTACAATCGAGCGAAAATCCCACTAGTTTGGGCAGGCACGGTTCTAAAATGTCCATGTTTAAAATAGGGTAACCAGAGCATCACAACTTGTATATCAAAGGATTTTGTATGTACCGTCCTTTCTTTGGGAAAGTGGATATAAAAGACCATTTGCTGCTAATGGAAATATGTGACAGGTTTCCTCTCAAGACTACTTGTCAGAATTACCAATTGTTTGACATCCAATAGCCAATGATTAATTGATTAATGTGCTATAGAGGTATCGTTAAACAATTTGAACGATTTAAGCAAATGTAACAACGTATATGGAATCTCTTGGCCCAAGATGTCCCAATTGGGACATCTTGGGCAGTTGTGACGTTGTGGGTATCAATACACTAATCACAACATTGATTTATCTTTGTTTAGGCGTTTTAGCGATGCAATTTGTGGCAGTCAGAATTCTTTCTCCGCCATGTGTTTTTCTATACAGATGTAGTTTAGAATTATGAGAGACAACTACAACTTAATCGATCCCACATGTAGCGTAAACTTGGCATACATAAATCATGAATATAGAAATGGTAGCTTCATGCAGTTTGGCGTAAACTGTAGTTTGCTGAAGAATCCTTGACCAAAAATAGATTTATAGAGAAAATCTTAATCGCCAGTCCATTACAGTTCCAACCAGTAATCTGTTTATTTGGAAATCTATTGTCAAGTCAACCTGTCACGTCACGTCAATACTGCTTATATTTCACAAAGCAAATGAATAAAGGGTTTCGGTCATTATACAATTCTGAAACGATCTGATCGTTATAAATCTGGATTACCAGAGCCTACACGACGTGGTCGATTTGAGACATATCGTGTCTTTATGCCAACACTTTACCTATGTGTACATTTTCCAGTGCATCACGACTGGTATATAAAAGGCCGTGGTATGAACCATCCTGTGTGTAGGGTAGTACATATAAAATATTCCCTGCTACTAATGGAAAATGTTGCCGGTTTCCTCTCTAAGATTATACGTCAAACTAATCAAATGATTGAGAACCAATAGTGATGATTAATAAATCAATGTCCTCTAGTGGTGTCGTTAGAAAAAATAAATTTCTCTATCTACTCTCCCATGTGTTTCTCTCTCTCTGTGTTCTTGTGAATGCATGCGCGAGGTTTGTTTGTAGTTGCTGTGTGATGGCGACGTGGGATTTCAGTGTATTTTCACTTAGTACTAATTCACTGATCCGCGAAGGTAACCAACAACACTCAGAATACGAATATAAAATATTGAGGAGTGAAAAATCTCGATTTTTGAAAGCAACTGTAGAAACTGTCGCGTGTTTTATTTAACGTATTCTTTTAGAATAAAAATCTACACGTGCACACTCATTTTTCGTTTTTCGTTCTCTAGTCTAGATATAACAGACCGTTTGGAAATACGACCAATACATGTATGTCCAAAACATCTCTGCATATTTACTTTTAAACATAGTGTATCATTAGTTAGCGAACGATGATGTTTTAAAAACTGCTCTTACAGAATGTTTTTTAAAACATATTCCATTAACATTGGAAGAAACTATGGCATTCGTTTACTACTTCAACTGATCCTTTTTGCAACAGTTCTAGTGTTAGTGGAATCTTTGAACTGTGTTGAGATTTCCACCTTTATAAGAGAGAACTCTTTCTCCAACTTACTCCTGACGGAGGGCAGAATACGAACCCATGTCGGCGTGCAGAATGATGGTGACTGCGCCGTGAGATGTGAAATAAACCCAGACTGTAAATCTTTCTTCTTCAACAAGAACTCTCGCACCTGCCAGACCAACTCTGTGATTCACCTGACGACAGCTGGGTCAGTATTCGACCAAGGGTCGCTTTACTTCAGGACAAAAACGGGTGACAATGACATTTTTGGGTTTACTTTATTTTACAATTTATATACGAATATGGTTCAAGTACACAGTCCTGGGTACACACTTCGGCTATTTGGGTTATTTGTTTTGAGTTTATTTCCACTAAAATAGAATTTACTTTCAAGGTGATACGGCTCGATAATACAATGCATGGAAAACAGTTGGTATGTAAATAATTATTTTCATAAGGATATTTCTACTGTTCTAAACTATATTACATTTATCACCCACTAATTGTTGGGTAGTTAAAATCCAAGTTACATTAATGTTAACGAACTCTCAAGCATTAATAAATCAAACACCTAACAACATAATATGGTGTTACACGGAGTGGCAGCCTCTTTACGACACTATCCGTGAATCCATGCCCCAAGTTCAGTTTGTGAGAGGAATCCCCCACAATTTACAAGATGATAACTACTTTGATGCACGCAACAACGTCTTAATTTTGGATGATCATATGGCCGAGGCCAAGAACGATAAGCATATTTCTCAACTATTTACTTGTACTTCACATCACAAGAATGTAATTAATTTTCTGTTGTTACAAAACCTATTTCCAAGAGGCAAAGAGTCGCGTGACATTGCTCTCAACTCTCATTATGTGACTTTGTTTAATTCACCCGTTGACAGACACCAAGTGAAATTGTTTGCAAAAATAATTTACCCCAATGACAGTGATCCCTTTATGTCGCTTTATGCGAATGCTATCCAGAGACCATATGGCAATTTTACCATCGACTTACGACCTACAACAAGTGAAAAGAACAGGTTGCAGCCCAATATGTTAGATACGCCACCACGGAAGCAACAAAGGCAGTACGCACTACCTACTGACAACGAAACTATGTCAAAATAATACTTTAAAAGACTATTCCTCTCCATTCGAAAGTCAGATACATTCCGATACGGTAAAATCGTATTCTGCAGTCAATAATCATTCAGGAGAAGAGGAATATACCGACGACGAAGTGACCAAATCTAAAGAAAACATAAAAAGATCCTGTCATTTCTCTTTTCTTTTTTTAAAATTATTTTATCCCACTTTCGCGCTGATTATCTCATGCAAAAATATATATAAGCCACGATATACGTCATCAAAGCAAAGGATACCTTGTTAACTAGTACATTTAAAACATCAAATTAATATATAATTAATGTTTGAGCATAGAAAGTGTTTCATTGTATCTCATTCGTCATTCACAACCACCCATCTCCCTGTCTTTCTCTCCCTGTTTCTCTTGAGCTCCAACAATTATACTGATTCTTACAATTATCTTCAAATACGTGGGGTGGGGGGTGGAGGGGTTGGGGGGGGGGGTTTGGACTGAATTTGACATGGGAGACGTGTCTATTTCAATAAAAATTTCATTTCAAATTATTTTCGTGCTTTATCTATTTAAAATCCAAACACACATGGTATCATAATATCAGATCAACAATGGCCGTCATTTGCCAATCTGGACGACAACACCGTAATATATGATCAAGGACGTATCTCTGCACAATACAAAGTCAAATTGTTATGGAAATCTTTCCAACTTTTATTTTGGCATAATCCGGTTGATTTTTCGATCGAGTTAAATTAATACGGAAGCGTATTAGTGCCATCACACAATAAAATACTTCGATTTGCCAACATATAATCTTTTTTAATATTATTAAGATTCATCGACAATGGCCTCAACTGCGATGGAGACAGGTGTGGTTCAGTGACGAGTCCCGATTTCTGCTCCGACGTCATGATGGAAGATGTCGCGTGTATAGGCGTCGTGGTGAACGTTATGCGGCAAACTGCGTGCAGGAAGTGGACAGATTCGGCGGGGGTAGCGTCATGGTGTGGGCAGCCATCTCACACACTGGCAGAACTGACCTGGTCCACGTGCAGGGCAACCTGAATGCACAGGGCTACATTGACCAGATCCTCCGGCCACACATCGTTCCAGTTATGGCCAACGCCAACGCAGTGTTCCAACATGACAACGCCAGGCCTCACACAGCACGTCTCACAACGGCTTTTCCTACAGAACAACAACATTAATGTCCTTCCTTGGCCATCGATATCACCGGATTTGAACCCAATTGAGCATCTATGGGACGAGTTGGACCGACGCCTCCGACAGCGACAACCACAGCCCCAGACCCTGCCCGAGCTGGCAGCAGCCTTGCAGGCCGAGTGGGCCACCATCCCCCGGGACGTCATCCGTACTCTGGTTGCTTCAATGGGCAGGCGGTGCCAGGCAGTTGTCAACACACGCGGAGGCCACACCCGGTATTGACTCCAGATGACCTTGACCTTGGTGGTGTGTCCTATCACTTACTCACAATGGACTAGAGTGAATTGTGAACAATCCTGCAACATTTGGTAATTATTGGACTCACCATTCAATAATTAAATCAATTCTCCAAATGTTACGACAATGTGGTTTTGCGTTTCTTCTTTTGAAGAGTATATTATATATATTAGAAACTATACGTTTTGTCATAAATATGAGACAAAGTGAGAGTTGGTGACGCAATATGACATCAAATGTGCGTCATGACGCTATTTGTACGTCATAATGTATTTTTACACAATATATTTTGATTCTTTGGCATCATGTTTCTATCTACTTATAATATATTTATGGAGTCTAATATCAACCGTTTAGGAGATAAATAGCCTCAAGTTTGGTATTGGCGGCCATATTGAATTTATGCTAATTATGAAATTTTCTGGTATCAGAATTTTGATATAATGTATTGTTCAGTGGAGTATCTTAACAATAATAAAATAAGTAATAATAAAAAAAAACCTCCTTTTGCAAATTTCATAGCCTTCTTTTCCTCAACTCCCACCCCGACTTTGCACATTTCCCGGGTACCTCGGATGGTGTGCCCTAGGCAGATGTGCTTGAACATTCAGTGGGTGTAAACACTTGTTAAATGGCTGATTGGACGCAGTTGAAAAATACCGTACATGGGCGGGGGAGGGGGGAATGGTCCCGCACTGTTCCCCTATTACTGTGCTCAGAAATCTGAAAATACCATACATTAACACTTGCAGTTCAATAGCGTCTTTGGAAAGCATGTCCCCGATTCCCGAACCTTCCGTACCAGGTTCTGTCACTCAAATACATGTCTTCTTTCCATCCCCCAGACCATCGAAATGACAGTGTCTCTCCTTCCCCACCCCCCACCCCCCCCCCATATACACTCAAATACATGCAGTGTTCGAGATTAACGGTATCCCGATATCCCAGGGATACCAGAATTTAATTTTGGATACCAGACTTCAAGAACCCAGTATCCCACAGGGATGCCATATAATACTAAATTCTCAGGTGGGATACCAGATTTTGAAATGTTAGTATCCAAGTGGGATACTGCCCAAAATTTTTAATCTCGAACACTGACATGTCTTCTTTACATCCCCAGACCATCGAAATGACAGTGTCCCTCTCCCTCTCCCCCCCCCCCCCCCCTGAAATACATGTCTTCTTTCCACACCCCAGACCATCGAAATGACAGTCCCTCTACCCCCTCCCCTCAAATACATGTCTTCTTTCCATCCCCCAGACATCGAAATGACAGTGTCCCTCTCCGTACAGGCTTTCAAAATTATTATTGATTTTCTTTAAAACAGAGTGTCATGGACCGCCGTCAGTACCACGCGCTCAACCCCAGTTCGACGTGAACTCTCCTCCAAACGCCACAGGAGCGGTACACGTGTGATGCTGGGTACTCACCACAGGGTAGTGTCAGGTGTCAGGCTGACGGCACGTGGACTCAGATGTTGTGTACTGAAGGTTTGACTGTTTAATATTGATTGTATACTGAACCGCAAAAGAAACGCGAGATTTTTAAATGTCATTTCTATATGGTAAATTATAACAATTTATTTCGGGGATGTAACTCAATATTACAAGACATGCTGGTTTATGACTGAGACCCAAATTGCAGGTACCCTTTCAACTTTCCATGAAACGACACGCCAAAACGCACCTGTATCGAAGGCCGTGGGTGGCAGTCGCAAACAATTGTCATGAAAACCGAAATGCACGTGCATCTCGTGGAGATTATGGGTATAAAAACCAACTTGAACCGCGTTCCTGGCATTCGTAATTTGCACGCATCAGGTATGACCCGATTGTCAGCAGCGCAGAGAGAACAAGCTATCGGCCGATTGCAAGCCGGGCAGCGTGCCCTGGTTGCTAACGCTTACAATGTCCATGTCAGCACCATCCATCGTCTACAGCAGCGGTACATCAACACCAACAGCACTGCAGACAGTCACCGCAGCGGGCGCCCCCGGGTGACCACGCCCAGGCAGGACCGCTACATCAACCGGCAACACCTCCATGATCGCTTCAGAATGGCCAGCATGACAGCTCGCGCGACCATTGGCACTGGACAGCGACCCATCAGTGACGACACGGTACGACATCGACTGGCCGCCAACAACCTGTTTTGCCGACGTCCCGCTCGAAAAAAAAAAAGAAGTAAAGTTTGTTTTATTTAACGACGCCACTAGAGCACATTGATTTTTAATCTTATCATCGGCTATTGGACGTCAAACATATGGTCATTCTGACACTGTTTTTTTAGAGGAAACCCGCTGTCGCCACATAGGCTACTCTTCTTTACGACAGGCAGCAAGGGATCTTTTATTTGCGCTTCCCACAGGCAGGATAGCACAAACCATGGCCTTTGTTGAACCAGTTATGGATCACTGGTCGGTGCAAGTGGTTTACACCTACCCATTGAGCCTTGCGGAGCACTCACTCAGGGTTTGGAGTAGGTATCTGGATTAAAAATCCCATGCCTCGACTGGGATCCGAACCCAGTACCTACCAGCCTGTAGACCGATGGCCTGCCACGACGCCACCGAGGCCGGTACGTCCCGCTCGAGGACCTGTCCTCACCGCCCGCCACCGTCAGACACGACTACAGTGGGCTACACAGCACCAACATTGGCGGCATCAACAATAGAGGTTGATAGTCTTCTCTGACGAGAGCCGGGACTGCGTTTCCAACTCGGATGGCAGAGTGAGGGTGTGGCGTAGGAGGGGTGAACGCTACAGAGACGCATGTGTCCTGGAGAGAGACCCGTGGGGTGGCCAAAGCATCATGGTTTGGGGTGCTATAGGCCTGAATCAGAGAATTGGGCCCCATTTGTTCCAAAATGTTGGTGCAGGCAGAGGGAATGGCATCACAGCGCAGCGCTACGTTGACCAGATTCTAAAACCTCACATAGTGCCCTTCTTCACGCGTCACCATAACCACGTGTTCCAGCAGGATAATGCTCGCCCCCACACGGCCAGGATCACCATGAACTTCCTGCGTCAGCACAACATCAGAACCATGCCGTGGCCGGCTCTCAGCCCTGATTTGAACCCGATTGAACACCTGTGGGATGAAATCCAGAGACGGCTTAACCAGGTGGTCCCACGGCCGACAACTCGTGTGCAACTGGAGGCAGCTTTCCTGAGGGTGTGGGCACAGGTGCCAATGGCTTTTGTGAACCGCCTCGTGCACTCCATGTACTGACGGTGTATGGCCGTTTTGAACACCCAGGGAGGACATACACGGTATTGAACATGTCACGCCCTACAATCTCGATGTGTCGCGTTTCTTTTGCGGTTCAGTATATTTTATAATCTCAGGGTGTAGACCTGGGATGTTAAAATATGACAATGTTCATGTCTATTTGATGGCACAGAGAAAAGTGCTTAGAAATATTTATGGCTTGGTGGGTAATCAGGAATGTGTGTGTGCCAGATATTACTTCAAAATGACATGGGTAAAATGCAACTAACTTCATTTCCAAATTGTGTGAAACCCTTAAATTGTATAAATCAATTTTTTGACTTTGAAGTAAAGCTAACACGGCTGTAAAAGGATACCAATTACAATTCAGCTCTAAACTAAACGTGTACGGAAATGTATAACATAATTGTGTGTGACAAACGTTACGTGACGAACGTTACATTTTGTCCACTGTCTGTGTTCTAAAAGGCAATACATTGTACACTGTTGTAATGATAAAAGCATTTTAATGCATGGTGAATATCATGTAGATTTTTATAATTATAATTAAACTTTCACAGACTTTCAATTTAATACAAAGTCACCGAGGATGTATCAATATATCTAATCTCTTAAATATTTCTGCCATGCAACAGCCTTGTTTATTTTAAAGGTAGAGCTCATGAAAACACTGTCATGTTGAAAACAAACACTGTTCCCTAAAGTGGTTTCAAAACGGTCTGCAAATAAAAAGAACCTATGTCAGTAATGAAAAGTCACAAGACTACCAATGTCATATCCGGGTGTATTTTTAGATTACCACTGTACGGAAATATTTCATACATTTCACAGTAGTTGCTGGTGTTATATGATATGGATTCATTAAAAAGTAATAGATGTATCAAAAACTATGGTTAATCAAAATTGGGGGATGTCTCCTGCATACACCCCACCCCACCCCGCCCAGCAATCCCACCCCAGTCATCCATTTTGTTCATCATGATAGTTGGTGGCAGCTTTTTCTTCATCTTCTCTCAAACATAGACAACTTGTCTTCTTTGACTGGCCATTTCCGGTAGTACTTACCTTCGTAATTTCCACCATGTATCAGAAAAGTGTTCATCGTTATACACAACTTAGATTGGCACAACAGTATCTGCGGTTAATTTGTGACGCATTATCTTTTTCTTGAATGCATAGCTTTATATTTGAGTATGTTGCCCGATTAAATTGAAATAGGACCGTCTTGAAAATAGCTTAGAGTATGAACAAGAGTGACATGGACCATCCTCAGTTTATAGACATTTTAAGAAATGTTTGGCCAATAAAGTATTTTTACATTATTAAAATTGCAATTTATCTGCATGTTTTTACATAGAATATAAATACCTCTACAGCTAATGTATTTCTAGATATTAGAATGTTTTTGTAGTACATGTATCTCTATATAATGTTTTGTCTCAAATTATTTTGTACATACAAATATATTATTTTTGGCAAAGACCATACGAAATATGAAATATTTCAGCCAAAGGTCATACCAAATGTATATATCCATATAAGACTTTAAATATAAAACATGATAAGGTAAGATGCCTTAAAAAACCCCAAAAAAAACAGAACACCCCCCACCCCACCCCCTAACATACCTTGCCAAATTTCTAGGGAAAACACTATTATGTAATATGTGTTATGTCAGAAGCATTAGGAAAGATGTGTACGTGAACAAGAATGTTTAGTTTTTCTGTAAATGGATGTCTTGTGAATTAGTTTCGACCCTTTGTATAATGAAATAATGAAATTAAATGTTTCCTCTCATTTTTCCTGACTCGTGGAATTGCCCTCTAACATTTAACATGACTCGGGCACTGCCAAATTTCTTTCTGGAGTAAACCGGTAATTAAGATGTGTTGAGTTAAATAAAACTAGTACTTCTGCTACTGCTACTACTTCTACTGTTACTGCTACTGCTGATATTGATACTACTACTACTTTTACTGCTACTTCTGCTACTACTGCCACTAGTAGTAATAGTAATAATAGTGTTTGCTAAAAGCACTACGGATGCCATCATCAATATCACAACCTTCATAACTAAACTGGTAAAGGTTACCATTTATATTAAAGGTGAGGCTTATACATTTGCTTGTTTATTTGTTCGTGATTTTGTTTTGTTTCGTTTTGAATTGATGTGGGTGTGTTATTGTTGATGTTGTTTTTCATTTATGAATAAGTACATTGTATTAAATATTATCTGCTGTATTTCAGACTGCCCTAGTCCTGCCCTAGTCCTCCTCTCGTACCGAATACAGTAATCAACTATTTTAACGCATCAACCGTCGGCCAAGATCTCAGGGTAACGTCCCCTTACAGTACAGTGCACTGCCAGACAGGGTTTTGTACCTGAAAATGATCTTACACTATCATCCGTCCAGAAAACTCCCCAAACACCCCCATAGACAAGACATAGTTGGAAACTAAGTGATTTAGACATGCCATGACTCATGTCTTTGCAAAATATTATAAACTAACTCAAATGATTGAACAGCTTACGGAGAAATCTTGCCTTCGTTCGGTTCGTGTGCGGTCTCTCTCTCGCCTCTCCCCCCTGTGTGTGTGGTGTGTGTGGGTCCCTGTGCGTGTGTTTTCTCTCTCCTCCTCTCCCTGTGTGTGTGCGTGCCCTCTTCCCTCTCCCTGTGTGTGTTGTGTGTGCGCGCGTGTCCCTCCCCCTCTCCCTGTGTGTGTGTGTGTGTGTGTGTGTGTATCCGTGTGTGTCAGAGTGTATGCGTGTGCCTGTGTGCGACTGTGTGTGCCTGTGTGTGTGTATGTGTGCGTGTGTGCGTCTGTGAATGTATGTATGTATATGCGTGTGTCGCTGTGTGTGCATGTGTGCGTGTGCATGTGTAAACCCAGTAGAGCTAATTTTAATCAGATTGGTATGTGTGTGTGTGGTGTGTGGTGTGTGGTGTGCGTGTGGTGTGTGGGGTGCGTGGGGGTGTGTGGTGGTGCGTGGTGGTGCGTGGTGGTGTGTGGTGGTGTGTGGTGTGGTGTGGTGTGTGTGTGTCGTGTATGTGCGTCACGAACTGATAACTAAAAAGACCACCAACACACACGAAGTTTCAAAAAAATACAATTTATTACACTAAACAAAATCCCCACTTACCCTATAACACACAAGCATACATCTATTCCATTCATTCAAATCCCAAAATACTATACTTTAACGCTAATCACAAACAAATTACACAACCCCTAGAAAATCCACTACGTCAGTTAGTCCCTTTAAGTTCTTAACAGTTCAAAACACATGTTCGGTTTCGCATCCTACACCGCGAAGTCGTCATCCACCCCGACGACGTTTACGTCGTCATCCACCGCGACGACGATTACGTTGTCATCCACTGCGACGACGTTTACGTTGTGTCACCAATCGACTATCATATGGGCCGATGTCGACCCACAGCGCTATGCACCCCTCCACTCGGGCATCAGACGGTCACTGTAATAGTAACTAACTCTTTTATCACAATTCTATACACATTTTATAACAATCTCTGCTAATGTTGGTTATACACAATATTCAAACTGAACAAATAAACACACAACTTATATTTCAAGTTACATCAACGGCGTATACACACAAAACAATACTAATGTTTACTCACGGTTACTTCTAACCCAGATAACCTGCTCCGGTACGTTTCTTTCACCGACCTATGTAGTGCACGCTCTACTCTAATACTGTAACTACTTTTATACCTTAGGACTAACCCAACCTATTTTCCCCATTGGCTAACCACTATCTGCAATGCAGCAAGATTGCCTCAAGCGATACGCCCGTGCAACCCCATCTTCCTGCTCAGTACTCTTTTACTTTGGGGAAATGTACATAATACACGCTAACAAAATAATGATAGACTTGCCACAAGTCCAAACCCACAATGTACATATACCTAGAAATATACATATAGACCTGCCTCTTGTCACAAGAGACCCACAACTACACAATTAATCTAGATCCCAACCTTGACTTGTGACAATGTGTGTGTGTCTCTCTCTGTGTGTGCGTCTGTTTGTGTGTGTTTCTGTGTCTGTGCGTGTGTGTGTGTGTGTATCTGTGTGTGTCTCTGTGTGTGTGTGTGTGTGTGTGTGTGTGTGTGTTTGTATGTGTGAGTATGTCTGTGTCTGTGTGTATATGTGTGTCTGTGTGTGTGTCTGTGTGTCTGTGTGTGTGTGTGTGTGTCTGTCTGTGTGTGTCTGTGTGTGTGTGTGTGTCTGTGTGTATGTTTGTGTATGTGTGTGTGTGTGTCTGTGTGTGTCTCTGTGTGTGTGGTTATGGGTGTGTATATGTGTGTGTATGTGTATGGCTGTGTGTGTGTATCTGTGTGTGTCTGTGTGTGTGTGTGGGTTTTTTTTTCTGTGTCTGTGTGTGTATATGTGTGTGCATGTGTGTGTATATGTGTGTGTGCATGTGTGTGTGTATGTGTGTGTGTATGTATGTGTGTGTATGTATGTATGTGTGTGTGTGTCTATGTGTGTGTGTGTGTCTGTGTGTGTGTGTGTATGTGTATGTGTGTGTATATGTGTGTCTCTGTGTGTGTATGTGCGTGTGTGTCTGTCTCTGTGTGTCTGTGTGTGTCTGTATGCGTATGTGTGTGTGTGCGTGTCTGTGTCTGTATGTGTGTATCTGTGTGTCTCTCTGTGTGTGTATGCGTGTGTGTGTACGTCTCTCTCTCTCTCTCTCTCTCTCTCTCTCTCTCTCTCTCTCTCTCTCTATATATATATATATATATATATATCTGTATGTGTGTGTCTGTGTCTGTGTGTGTGCGTGTGTGTGTAAGTATCTCTCTGTGTGTGTGTGTGTGTGTGTGTGTAAGTCTCTCTCTCTCTCTCTCTCTCTCTCTCTCTCTCTCTCTCTCTATCTCTCTCTCTATCGCGCTGTGTGTGTGTATGTATGTTTTATGTGTTTCCTGTGTGTCTGTGTGTTTGTGTGTTGTGTGTGTGTGGTGTGTGTGTGTGTATGTTTGGTTGTGTGTTTCTATTTGGCTGTGTGTGTTTCTATTTGTGTGTGTGTGTATGTGTGTGTGTCTGTGTGTGTGTGTATGCGCGCCCGCGCGCGTGCGTGCGTGCGTGCGTGCGCGCGTGTGTGTGTGTTTGGTTGTGTGTTTCTATGTGGCTGTGTATGAGCAGGTGTTGATGGTCATGTACGTTTCAGTCCACTACTTTTCAGATGTTCATATTCATTACACTAGTAGATAATTATTTCGAATAACATTGTAATACAAATTACATCATTCTGACTCCCAGACAAGAAAAAACAAGATCAGTAACAATTTCGTTCAAAATAAGCTATCCTAATATGTATTCTAAAAAACAAAAGTTATTGTGACACACAAAAAGACAAAGATAATTGATGATAAGTTTTTTACTGCCGTGTATGAAACGTTATAACATGGAAGAGACATGTCAGAAGATATGGAAACGAGCAATAGTCCATGAATTGGGCACACCTGTGATATGCAAATGACCACATCACTAGAGGGGGTCCAGAGAGAAGTTTTCACACACAGTCGGTAGCGAGTGTGTCCACCTTGAGCATTGATACAGGTCTGGCACCGTCGTCTCATTGAGACCACTAAACGCTGAAGAAAGTTCCTGAGAATGCCATTCCAGATCTGAGGAAGGATCAGGGTTAGAGTTAGGGGTTGGCACGGGTGGTCGGCCGTACGGGGACGGTCCCTGACCCAGTTGTTTTGTTGATATCGTGCCATAAGTGCCATATGGTGTCTCTCTGTGGACGTTGAATTGATGTGCTGGACGTCACGCTGCGAGATCCCAGATTCAAGCATCTCTATGACTCGCCATCTGTCATTTTCACTGATGCGTGGGCATGATGAAATTGCATCAAACAGTTCATTAATGGTGTTTTTTCTGACTTCTGGATTTCTGAAGGACTGCACAGAGTGGCAATGATTTGCGACTGAATGTCTGGCCTTTTATGCTGAACACTGGATAGGATTTCTCCCGAATATTCCATATTTCTTGCACAAAAACATGCAATCGCTGCCAACAACTGCTTCGTTGCATTTCTTCGAGCTGTTTCGTGCACATTTTTTCTGGTTTACATCCATAAATCCATTCACAAATTAGTACTCCAAACAATCCATGTTACATTATAACTTTGGCTTTTAGTATATATTACAACCACCCCTAAAAGTCATCTATTATTTTGGTTCGGTATTTTCAAGGTATACGACGTGTGAGGTGTTACACAGTTTATCATTTTAACCTTATTTATCCAGGAAGTACTAAATGTAATGTCTGTCCAGTAGTATCTAACGTTTCTTCTTTACTTTTGATTTTAAACTTTATTTTTTAAACTTAATGTCCATTTCATTGATTTAAACTTTGTTATTTGTTTGGTAGTCTCCACTTGTTTCATCTAAATTATATAATTGTGTCAATGTTTAGTGACCATTGTGTGTATGGTCGTAGATCTTGTGAGCCATTCTTTTATGGCAGGCATTGGTTTTAAAATGTTTAGGGATTTTGGCCCATGTGTCATATTGTGACTATATTATTTATCACTCTCTGCCCCAAAAACACTTCTCTTGGATGTTTTTACTCTGTTCATAGCTGAGAAGTCTCTCGCAAAACAGCCGTGGCGGGCTCAAAGTAAACAGGAGTTTATGTTTTTACTCTGCAAATAGTTTTTAAATAATGTATGCTTGGTAAACAGCAGCAAGAGAGGGGGTGGGGTGTACATCGATTGCAGCAGCCTTGTATTTTTAATTTATTGAGCATATTTATTTGATTTGTTAAAAACTAGTAATAAAGCAAAATAATATATATTCATGTTATGCTTAGAGAGCATTGCACCATCACGATTGTGACGTAGGGCTAATGGAAATCTAACTTCACCATTTCAGTTTACACGAACGTGATTTACATTTGCAAAGTATGAAAACCCCCACATTAAGTATTGTTTCTGCTGACAAGTGGATTATTATATCTAAAACTAAAATATCTTGCAACTTTTATAAGAATACAGTTCATAATCTATATGCTTTGTAACAAATTGTTCAAGTGAAACTCGGGAAATTATAAACTTTGTTAGTAGCACTTGTATTACGCCCCCGTTCATTTGCAAAGAGCGAGATTCCGGAACCCATGTTAACGTCTATTTAATTTGAATATGACAATTTTAATCTGTATCCCACCTCATATACCATGTTTGTAAGGATTAAAAATTTTCATTGCACACACAAGGCACGTATAATTTATTTTTATATAAGCTGTTAAAGTGTATTAGACGCCATTTCGAAGTTTTGAAGATCGTTGAACCGATTATTTGTACGAATTTCATTCGAAACGTTCAGTGGTGGAAATTACCGATATTAATCGATAGTAAAAGGGGAATAACTCTTAAGTTTTGTTATCGAACTTTTCAACACATTGTTTTTCCTTGTTGGTGTGTTAATTGCATTGGCAAGAGTTTGATCATTCCAGCATTTAGGGTGTGGGTTAGTTCTCCTTAGAGCTATGTAAATGTTCAGACGATCGGAACTCTTTCCAAATATTTTGCCGAGATTTGTAACAAAATTTTAAAAAGTTTCAGGTGTTACATTAGTCACTTGTCATCGGGCATATGCAGTTAACATAATTACTTGCCCGGCATGAAAATTCCACATGGCACGGGCGTCGGACGATGGGAGTTTTGATCCCCTGAAGTGTTTGTTCTGTTTATCAAATGTCAACATCCGTTTGACTTTGTTTTATGCTGATATATGTTTTTTTAACCATGATAACTGATTTGCGACTGAAATTTTATACAGTATACGTTCATAAATTAAAATGCAATATAGAATTTTGTCATTAAAGAGAGCTGATACCCTTTGTTCTAGGTATATTAAATGTAATTTGTTATCGTTTTAAGTGCATATTCTTGGAGGTTTTTATTGCATAATTTCTATCATTTATATTCTGTATGTGAGTGTGTGTGTGTGTGTGTGTGTGTGTGTCTGTTTGTGTGTGTATGTTTCTCTCTGCGTGTGTGTGTGTGTGTGTGCCTGTGTGCGTGTGTGTGTCTGTGTGTGCACCTGTGTATGTGTCTGTGTGTGTTTGTGTGTGTATGTGTGTGTCTGTGTGTGTGTGTGTACGTGTGTGTGTGTGTGTGTCCGTGTGTGTGTGTGTGTGTGTGTGTGTGTGTTCGTGTATATGCATGTGTGTCTGTGAGTGTGTGTATGTGTATATGTGTGTGTATGTGTGTGTGGCTGTGTATATGTGTGTGTGCATATGTATGTCTGTGTGTGTGTCTGTATGTGAGTGTGTGTGTGTGTGTATGTGTGTGTGTGTGTGTGTTCGTGTATATGCATGTGTGTGTATGTGCATGTATTTGTGTGTATATGTATGTGTGTGTGTATGTTTGTGTGTGTCTGTGTGTTCGTCTGTGTGTGTGCGTGTCTCTGGTTGTGTGTCTGTGTGTCTGATTGAGTGCGTGCGTGTGTGTATGTCTGTCTGTGTGTGTGTGTGTGTGTGTGTGGCTGTGTGGATGTGTGTTTGTCTGTGTGTGTGTGTGTTCGGTGGCACATTGGTTAAGCTATCGGACTGGTAGGTACAGGGTTCACTGCCCGGTATCGGCTCCAACCCAGAGCGAATTCTTAAGTCTTGGTCAGACCGAGCTACGACGTCGTGCGATGAGGTGAGATTCTAGATATCTATGATTGTCCCCGGCTCGGCTACGATAATACAATCTTAGTTTTGTGTTCACACTGAAAACGATGACTTTGCGACGCATCTGAGACAATCGTAGGGAAATCGTATAACATCGTACGAGGTCGTACGACTTCACTACGATTGTCTGTCGAGAAGTTTTCCATCATGTAGGAGCAATATTAAAGTTGTGTGATGGCCGTGCGACGTCGTACGATGTCGTATTACGGTCGTACGTTGTATTACGTTTCCCATTAATCTCAGGGGTTGAACGAACGATCATCGCACGGACCATCGCACAACATCGTGGGAAGGTTATGCGACGTCTTTAATTAATATTTCCAGGTGATAACATTGTGTTGTTTTTTTGTTCTTTGTTTTTTTGTTTTTTTTTTTTTTTTTTTTTTTCGTGTGTTTTTTTTTTCTGTTGAAAATGTTTGGCGTACGATTAGCGGTTTTTTTTTTTGTTTTGGTTTTTTTTTTTGGTTTTTTCGTTTTTTTTTTTGTGTGATGTGGCTTTTTTTTTTTTTTTTTTTTTGTGAAAATGTCGATTAGCCGCGACGTCGTGTGATTTCCTACAATCCCGGGAATCGCAGCCAGGTTTTTGAGCATGACCAAAAACCGCAAAGACGTCGTGCGTGGACCCCCGATGTCTGCGACGTCGTGCAACGTCGCACGATTACGTACGATTCACCACCCGATTGTCCGCGATCACCCGACATTCACCCATCGCAGGTGATCGTACGACGTCTTAAGGCCGATGTGACCGTAGCTTTAAGGACTCAATGGGTGTGTAAGGCCACTAGACCCTCTTCTCTGTCACTAACTACTAACCAACTAACAACTAACCCACTGTCCTGGACAGACAGCCCAGATACCTGAGTTGTGTGCCAGGAGAGCGTGATTGAACCTTAATTAGATATAAGCACGAAAAATAAGTTGAAATGAATGCAGGCCACTCTTAAAACGTTTGATGAGAGAAGTAATCCTCGCACCGTGACACACGTAACAACAAATCAACTAACTAATTAAGGAGAAACATCCAAACTGAAAGTTAGACCATCAAGATAAAACTCGACAGAACGTCAATTTCTTGGTTAAACTAAGTTTTCAAAGTATTTTTTTAGATTTAACGATTTTTCATATTAAGTAGCCACTGCAACTACTCAGACCAGATACTATTACATGTAGTTTTAACTCGAATAACCGGTCATTATAAATCCAGCATTAACTGCATCCATATAACATGGCACGCAGCAAACTAGCAACACTGTTTACTTGATGTATGCCGGTATATCTGTGTATTTTAAATAAAAGCATGTCTGCAAAAACTTGTTAACGAAATCTATACATATACCTGGGACACAGTGGTACTAGATAAAATAAAATACATACATTTTTTTGCACAGATGAAACCTACACACTCACATTTATCATCAATCACAGAACTTTCGGTGTTAACTTCTCTATCAAAAGTTGGGCCCACCTCGAACTTTGACCCAGTGGAAGTTATTTGGTTTTAGTACTACCTATACTGATAACATATATTTTTTTAAAAAGTGTCCGGCTATGTGTTTTTATGACAACCAGGATCTGGTGTATTCTGACATAAAATGACAATATCACTGAAACTGTGTTTCTTTGTGCAACCTAATATAATGTACACATCATAAGGCATATATATTACATACAGTTTTGTACAAATGCAATACGGTATGTCACATTAAACAACCAAATGTTTTTAAATAAAACAACTGAATATATTTACTGTTTTTTTTTTCAGTTGTGTGTGTTTGCTCAGGTATTATATAGTGAGAAAACAAAGATAGTCAGAGTACCTCTACTCCTTTAAAGAAATTCCATTAATACACACGCACTTGACTGAGCCCTAGATTATGAAAGACCTCAACAGGTACATCAAAAGAAATATCAGTAATAAAAAATACACTGTCTGAGGAAGGAAAAAATCAACATGACTGTACCTGTATGAAGTAATGACTCACTCACATTTATCATCAATCACAGAACTTTTGGTGTTAACTTACTCATATGAAAAGTTGGGGGCATCTCGACGTTGATTGGCACATGTATCGTATTATAGCAGGCGTTAGAATAATATATTCTTTTTTATATTTGTAAAATTTTCAAG